>NC_070609.1:61120000-61325000 GCF_027172205.1 Podarcis raffonei | reverse complement strand
TGAAGGGGGGGGGATTTGTCCGTGGTACTGAAACTAAGAAATCTGGAGGGTTCTGTTATGCTTTCAAATTACTAGGCAAGCATCTCAGTCCTTTTGTGCAATACTGGCATGGTGAATTATGCACAATGCCCCCCTCCCCACCTGAAAACCATCAAGTTCTGCCCATGAATTGATATCCTAAGGAGGAGTGTGAAAGTACCTAATTGGAAGACAGACAGTGGAAATGGTGAGGTTTTAACCTAGAGCAAAGCCAGAAGAAGGAGGGAGAGGGGGGGAAAAACCCACAGACTATAGGTATGCAGAGAGGTTTTCATTCAGCACAGGGGCTCTTCACAGCAGAATGCACACACCCTCATCGGTGGATTAATAACACATATTGTATGATTATTACACCCCTTTTTCCTTTTGCTTGGAATAACAGCAGCGTAGTCAGGCAGAGAGAGAGTGACAGTGAAAACAGCCTGACACACACCCTAGTGGGGAGGAACTTCTCATCTCTGTTGTCATAGGCCTTAGCATCCTTGGAAACAGCTGGAGATGAGACGCTCTCGCAGCCTAGCAAGTGTGGAAGGAGTCTGCAGATCACAGGCTTGCGTGGGATGACTGTGTGTCCTCTCCTACCTTCTGGATTCCAAGCAGAACACAAGAGATGTCACAATGACTGAAAGAAGCCTAAGGGCTGGTGAATTGCCCATCCCTGAAGGAAGCACACTGTTAATGCACCTGTGCCTCTCCAAGCCAATTGGGGAGGTCTTCCTATTCCTCCGGTGTAGAAGGGGAGGGCAACAGAGAGATGAATCAGCCCCCTGTGTCAAGGAGGCTTACTCATTTCCTAGGTGCTGAGCCACAACACATCCAGACATTCATCAAGTTCCCAAACACTCCACCACGGCTACAGAAAGTCAATGAAGGTTTATATGTCATTGGTAGTTTCTCGAGTGTCCTGGGGAATGATTGACTGCGTTCACATCACAGCCGTGGCACACGCAAGATAATGAGATGTAGAGAAGTCAGGGGGAAAAGACCCACAAACCATTTCCACGGGACGAGCATGCTAGCTGGCCTGACACCTTTTTAGCTGTCGAAGGCAGCTTTGTATGGAGATCTATGCATGTTTCCACAAGCAACTTTTGCAACACTGGAGCTCCGTTGGATCGGGGTGGGGTGGGAAGCTGTTTCTTCTGAGGCTGTAATTGCTGGAATGTTGCACACGATAACGTTGCGTTTAATTATTTATTTATGCCCTCGTTTTAAAGGCCAAGCTTCTTGCAACTCATCTAAAAGAGCGCGCACACAATTACAATCGCTCACACGAGTCAATCTAAATGGACCATTCCATGAAATTTTAAATAATATTGTTTTATTGTTGAGTTATTCGGCCTGCATTCCTATACCCTACTACTACGGAACTGTGGGTCATGGGGCAGAGAGATATGAAAGTTGCCCTGCAGGGTATTTGAATCAGTATTAAGATGTGCTAGATCATGGGTAGGCAAACTAAGGTCCGGGGGCCGGATGCGGCCCAATCACCTTCTAAATCCGGCCCACAGACTGTCCGGGAATCAGCATGTTTTTACATGAGTAGAATGTGTGCTTTTATTTAAAATGCATCTCTGGGTTATTTGTGGGGCATAGGAATTGGTTCATTTTTTTCAAAATATAGTCCAGCCCTCCACATGGTCTGAGGGACAATGGACCGCCCCCTGCTAAAAAAGTTTGCTGACCCCTGTTCTAGATTCTATGTGGATGTGGCGTAAGAACACTTCCAGGACCTCATGCAAACTTGGTCCAACACTTAAAATGAAACTGAACTCTCTGTAAAGATATGTGGTGAGGGAAATAGATTTGTTGGAAAATCTGCCTCCACAGTCCAGAAATGAGCAAACCATTTTGATCGTGCAAGATGTGGAAGCTGTGACGGCACTTTGAGGGGTGGGCGTGGCTCATGATTACTGCTCAATATGTGGTTCTATCTTTGCCAAATCCATATGATAAAATATTGAATAAAAGAGGTTTTCATACTTACAATTATCAGAAGAAATTAATACTTTTAAACTCCTGTTGCAAACTTTTCTATTCCACCATTGTGCATTCCACCTACAATGAGTAATCGTTGTCTGTTTTTAACTTTCTTTAATGTTTTTAACTGCCTGTTGTACAGTTTTATGTTTTTATTGCTGTAAACGACTTTGATTTTTTTAAAATGATAAAGCAGTAAAGAAATATAAATATATATATATATATATATATATATATATATATATATATATATTTGAATAAATAAAATAATAAATAAATATTAAAATATCAGTATGTCTGTGCCCATCATGGGACTTGCCTCTGCCCATCTCTGGATGGTTCATCTCCCCCATTAGTGCCCTTCCATGTAAACCCTTCCATGCAAAGGAACTGGTTTCCCTTCCCATTTGATGTTATTATCCATCTCCCCCCCAAATCTTCCATAATCCTGAAACAAATGCCTTCTTTAGCGAGAATTATTATTTTTTGTAACTTCATTCTTCTGCCCGCCCCCCAAAGAAATGAGCAGATTCTTAGAGAATCGATGTGACTTCAAGAATCCAAATTAACAAACATATGTTTTGAGGTGCAGATGTGTTTGGGTAGATGTGGGGAAGAAAGTTGACCCGAGGTCAGACGTAGCCAACATTTGGGTGTTGGGATGGATAACAGAGCTTATCACAACCAAGTCAACCCTGCTGAATTGAATGGGGTTAAGATCCAGGTAACAACACAGTCCTAACAAAGTCTACTCAGGAGTACTGTTGAATTCAATACGGCTAACTCCTAGAAAATGGGGCTGAGATTGCAGCCTAAGTGGAGTTAGGATGGCAGCCTATGTGTGCATCTCTCTGTGTGTGTGTGTGTGTAAAATCTGTATTTTAAAGGATATGAATTATGAATAGCTTCCTGGTGGAGAAAAAATTATCAGAGACAGGAACATTTTGTTCATACAAGGAAAGACACCCATCAGAGAAATTGGAAATGGGAAAAGGAGAAATTGACAGAAAAGAATCCCAAATGGAATTCCATGGATGTATAATTCAAATATTGGGGGGAAACAACAAGAACCACTGTTTGTTATTAATACGTGTCCAACAGCTAACAATGTAATAATAATAATAATAATAATAATAATAATAATAATAATAATAATTTATTTGTAACGCCCATCTGGTCGGGCCTCCCCAGCCACTCTGGGCAGCCTCCAACAAGGATTAAAAATACATCAAAATGTCACACACCAGCACTTTGAATTGTGCTCAGAAATGTACTGGGAGCCAATGTAGGTCTTTCAAGACTGGTGTTATGTGGTCTCGGCAGCCGCCCCCAGTTACCAGTCTAGCTGTCGCATTCTGGATTAGTTGTAGTTTCTGGGTCACCTTCAAAGGTACCCCCACTTGGCAGAATTTTGGTTACTCACGTTGATTGTTCTTCCTTCCCTTTCTGGGTAAAACCATATCTCGAATTGGAAGCTTCAACCATCGGTCACAACAGAGTTCTTCATCCACGCTGTCATATGAATAAACCTTTACAACATTTGAAGTGTGTGTGTGTGTGTGTGTGTGTGTGTGTATGTGGGATGTGAGGAAATGGGGCATGGTCAGTGGTGTATTGATTATGCATGGTGAAGATAATGTAGATAGAGAGAAGATCTTGTCCCTTTCTCACCATACTAGAACCCATCATGAGGCTGAACAGCCTAAAGGAAGCAGTTCCCCACTTAGTCCATCTTTGCTGTGAGTCCCACAAGAGCTGCTCCCTGCTCTGCTAGCTTCTTTCCACCAGGCCTGGGAGGCTTCCAACTGCCCCCAGCTATGAAAGCTGCTGCTATGTCCGCGGGTGCAGAGACCATCTTTGCTGCAAGTCCAACTAGACCCTCAACAGTTGAAGGAATTGGGTCTGTTTAGCCTGGAGAAGAGAAAACTTGAGAGGTGCTATGATATCTGTCTCCCAATATCTGAAGGGCTGTCATGTGGACTACGGAACAAGCATGTTTTGCACTGCTGCAGAGTGGAGGACCCAAACCAATGGATTCCGGTGACAATAAAGGAGATTCCTACTGAACACGAGGAAGAACATTCTGACAGTAAGAGCCGCATGACAGTGGAACAGGCTAGATCAGAAGGTAGTGGACTCTAATTTGTTGGAGAATTTTCAGCAGAGGTTGAATGGCAATCTGTCAGAGATTCTCTAGCTGTGGTTTCTGCAATGCAAGGGGTTGGACTAGAGGACCCTTGGGGTCTCATCCAGCTCTGCAGCTTTTGGATTCTACGAGCTGATGATCAGAATGCCTAGAAACTATTGGAGTAGAGGCTTGCTTAGAAGGGATTTTTTTTTGGGGGGGGGTGTCAATATTTAACTTTGGAGATGCTTAATTTTTGGCCTTACTGGTATCTTTGTTGTTAGACTTTATTTCAAATTGTGTGGGGATTTTTTAAAAATTTATTGAATGCTTAGCAAGACATTTTAATTTATTGCTTATGATAAATTCTCTTATGTTTTTGTAATAATGGAAATATTTTCATGTTGTGAGGCACCTTGAGCATGGTTTAATGACCAATCATTGCAAGGGACTGGGTCAGGTGAACCTTGGTCTCCCTTCCAGCTCTCCAGTTCCATGATTCTATGATAGGCAGCATACAAAGAAACAATGGTGGGGGTCATAATTAAACTATGAAATTCACTGCCACAAGATGCGGTGGCTGCCAACCTGGATGGCTTCAAAAGGGTATTGCACAAATACAAGAAGGATAAAGCTCTCCGTTGCTGTGATTCAGGATGCCTATGTTTACTTCCAGTATTAACAGTGGGACAGTCTAGCTCAGCATTTCTCAACCTGTGGGTCCCCAGATGTTGTTGAACTACAACTCCCATCACCACTAGCTAGCAAGGCCAGAGCTCAGGGATGATGGGAGTTGTAGTCCAACAACATCTGGGGACCCACAGGTTGAAAACCGCTGGCCTAGCTCAAAAGGTGGTGGACTCTTCTTCACTGGAGGTTTCTAAACAAGTTTGATGGCCAATCGTTTCTGCATTTCAAGGGGTTGAACTAGATTACCCTTGAAATCCCTTCCCAAGTTCCTACAGTGCTATTGTTCTGTTATTCTTTCAGAGGCAGCACACCTCTGAACACCAGTTGCTGGGGATCCTAAGAGGAAGAATGCTATTGCACTCAAGTCCTGTTTGTGGGCTTCCCATAGGGGCAGCAGGTTGCCACTGTGAGATCAGGATGCTGGGTGAGATGGCCCATTGACCTCATATAACTCCAGGGCTTTTCTTATGTTTGTACATGATTCCTAAGCTCCAACACTGAAAACATGAAGGCTGTCAGTGCTGCTAGCCGTGATGGCTATGCTCTACCTCCACTGCCAGGGGCACTGATGTCTCTGAATACCAGTTGCTCAAGACCAGGGTTGCTATTTTCCAAACAGTGAAAATCTGGACAGAAAAAGTTGTTGATGATAACAACAACAACAACAATTTATTTATATCCCACCCTCCCCAGCTGAAGCCGGGCTCAGAGCGGCTAACAACAATAAAAGTAACACAGCTTACATAAAATCACAATCAATTAATTGAAATGCATTCTAAAATCAATTCATTCTAAAATCAATTCAAAATCAGATTAATGACAACCATTGAGCTAGAGATCTGTGAGGATTACCGAAGGTGGGTATGCCATACATCCGGATTTCCCCAGACATTTCCACTGATTTCTGCCTAGACACTGCTGCCGACTGCAGTATTCTGGATCTGTCCAGGAAATTCCAGATGTATTGCAACCCTATCAGAACTGCAGGAGAGGAGAGTGGCTGCTGTGCTTATACCCCGTGTGTAGGCTTCCCACTGGGGTTTCTGTTTGGCTGTTGTAAGAACGGAATGCTGGACTAGATGGGCTTTTGGGACACAGGGACATAGAAAGCTGCCCTCCAGAGTTAGACCATTGGTCCACTTTGCTCAGTATTGACTGGCAGAGGCTCTCCAGGATTTCAAACATGGAGTCCCTCCCAGCCCTACCTGGAGATGCCACCACTGGGGATTGAACCTGGGACCTTCTCCATGCAAGGGAGATGCTCTACCATTGAGCAATGGCCCACCTCATAGCTTTGGTCTGAACCATCAGTGCTCTTATCGTGTCCTTATGTCATATTCACCCTAAACACTAGTTATCTCTCCCTCCTCCCCAGCCTGGCTCTCCCTTGCCCTGTCCTCACTATTTACATTCAGATCTCCTGATCTCTTCCCTTTTCCCTGTCTTGTTTGCTTAATGTAGATTTTATGCCCTCCGGGCAACACATCTGTGCTCCATGTGGCACCTGGCGCATTGTTGGCACTAAATAATTGTTAAGTAGTAGGAGTAGCAGTGAATAGAGCACACTTTCAGATTAGATTTGCCAAGCTAAGCATCTCTATTTGTTTCAGCGAGAATAAACACAAGAGTTCAGGCTAATCTGCCTTTGATCCAAATTACCTGTTGTGAACCTTTATTTTTCATTACTTCACATGTGATTATGTACCTCTATTAAGTTTGAAGCAGAAAGAAATGAGCTCAGGTAAATTAGAGAATTCTCAGCCCAGCCAAGTTTCCTGATGGATTTTTCTGCTCCCTGACTGGATGCATCATTCAAAGTTGTCTGCCTTCCTAACAAAGGGGCACAAATCTATTTGTGCAGCAAAAAAATTATATGTTCAGAGGACTGCTTGCAAAAAATAGCAAAAATAGCATGAGGAGGTCTGATCCCACTGCTAGAAAGGGATCAGACCTCCTCATGCTGATTTATTTCTAGCTCTAAACCTAAATTTGGGTGGGGTGTGTGTGTGTGCCATTTTAATCTTGGGATGTACAAGGGCCCTGTGGCAGCTGGAAGCTGGGGCAGTTTTGCTATGTGCATTCAGCAGGGAAGAGGGAAGAAACTGAAACCTTCAGAACTCACACTCCTCTGAATTTTGCAATGCGCTTCTCCAGTATCGTGTACAAAAATGCACCAACTAAAATGTGCATATATTAGTGAAAATAGCATACAGAATTGCATTATGTTAGGAAAAACTGTTCTGCGGTATTCTGTATATAAGGCAAAAACGGCATTAAAAATGTGTATATTCGTGCTAAAATACTGATGAATTTTCATGAGGACTTTAACCAAAAACAAAAAGCACAATTCGCTAACTAATGTGGAAATGTGGACAATTGAACTTAGGACTGGAAAAATGAGAACCTGAGAAAAAAATTAATTGACAGAGTCGCCCTTCCCTAGCCATGCATCCCAATTGCATGGAATGGCGCCTCCATGTATAGACACATTGCAGATGAACCCATAGATTGAAAATTCAGTGATGGACTAGGCACATTCATTCTAGTTGTGGGGACCAAGCCCTGTTGTGTGAACTGGTCTAACATGAACTTAGAACCACCCATGTCTGTGACTTCTGATTCAACTTGTGCTGGCTAGGTGCCCATTTTCATGACTATATGCTGTGATACCATCTCTTAAAGCAATGCTTTCTATAAGAATTCAGGGCTCCACGAACCCAGCATTGGCTAGTGAAATCCTGCTAGGTCACTTGTCCCACTGCAAATGAAAGGGGGGTGACATATCAGTGATGCCTACTGCAGAAACTTATCTCAGAATGTCAAAGGGGCAGGAAGTGAATTGGGTGGTGCATCTGAGCAAAAATATTGGATATTTATAATTTTGGTGTATGCTAATGATGTAATGCTTTTAAGCTTTCTTCCCTTTAGGTATATGCAATTGATGTCTGCTCAAATAACAACAACCAGAAGCATTAGGATTATGAAAAAGTCAAATGGGTTTCATTGTTCTTTTCCATAGCTTTTTGGTATTATTATTATTGTTGGCTGATTTTTCTTGTCAGTGTGTCAAGCAGATTTAAATGTATTTTGATTTTTTTTTAAGTGCACGCACGCACACAAATGCTTGCACACACACACACACACACACACTTCTTAGTTGACTTCCACCGCAGGAACTTGGAGCCATATTATTTTGTTGATATGTCAGGATTTCAAATCTCTCATCTGTGCTTTCCATGCACTAGCAAGATGTTTCCACTTTAATTGGAAACATTACCTTTTTTTGCCTGCTCTATAAGATGGGATGATCAGATTTCCCTGTCCCATTCCTTTACTTTGATGCCCTGCATGCCCATTGAGAACAAGTAAGGATGCAGGATTCCACTTCTTCTTGATTGCTTCAGGAAACTTCCACTCCCCCAGTGCATGGATGGCTCGAATTCCCCCAGGTTTTATGTCAATATTAATACAGAATAGCTAGGTGCATGAGCCTCATTCTTTGACATAAACTGGAGGATTTATCTCTAAGAACTTCACAATTGCTGTAGGTATTTTTGCTTCCTTAAATTATATAGATAATCAAATTTGAATTTGAACCCACTCGTTGGGCCATTGGTGTTGTGCCAGAGTCAGCCTTCAAGGGTTGAAACATAGGATAATATTCCTAGAAGCTGAAAATTTGACCTGGTGCTGGGTGTGCATATTCCACATCCAGCATTTGGTGGAACGGATGGTAGAATAAGGTATGGCAGTTAGCAGGAAAAAAATATGGAGCATAACGGAGAACTTAGAGGGGTTCAATCTATAACATCTTTCACAGTTATTTTATTTCTGTTTGTTGAATTTGCTCCCCCGGATATCCATCCTCCATTATGAACTGGTATTATACCTAAACATTTTTGGTATTTAGCTTAAAATCTATAAATGTCCTTTCATATTGCTGTTCCTATGTCTTTTCCATGATTGCTTAGGTTTTTCTCTTCTTTCTGTGCATTTACAAGCAGCACGGGGACCAAGTTTATAGTTTGTTATAAATATCCCGTTTGTTTGTTATTATACATTTTTTGCTTATCTGAAAAGATTAAATATTATAAAATAATTTTATCCAACACACAAGATTTTCAACCTGGCACCTATCTTTTCCATCCCCTCCGCATTTCCCTCTAGAGGATGTTTCCTCTATTGTGACATTATTGAGGATGCAGCAACCTTTGTATCCTGAAATTTTATCTCTTTTTTTTTGGAATTCTGTGCTGACTCCAGGGCCAGAATCAGGCTCCTGTGTGCTGATCGTTAAACCAACTCTCAAACCCTGGGCTCCATTGTTGGCCGGTGTCACAAACAAATGCGGCGCTTAGTCACCGCCCACCATTGACAAAGATAATCTGATGGTCACATCTGCATGTCAGCCCCATAAAGAGAAACCCCCGAGTCTGTCAAGAGTGTGAAGCAGAAGCATTAGCGATTTCAATTCTGCTTTATTTCCCACTTGAAATGGAGGAAAACAGACAAAAAACAAATAAGAAAGCTAAACAGTTGCGTGAGAGCTAGCAATTTGCCGGGGAGCTGGTGACAGACACTGTATTATCATAATTGTCTCCTCTACATGATAGGACAGAAAAATAATAATGTCATTTTATTTATAGCCGGGGTGCCCCCTTTATGAGAGTCATACAAGTTTCTGCCAACTGGAGTAGGTCAAATGACATCTTTTGATCAGGCCTGTCCAAAGAGATCAAAGATGAATGGCAGGTAATGGATATCCCATGACAAACCAAATCTAAAACAGAAATAAGGCTGCCAGCGCCTGCCAGTTACCCATTAAAGGCTCACCTAACTAAGGCAGGCTGTTTGACATGTTAGCCGACCACCTAAATCAGCCAAGCGTAGGTGCTAAAATTGTGTATTATCATTGGAAATGGCTATTATTTCCTTGGTAACATTTCTGTTAAGGCTTTGTTTGTCTGACCAGCTATATCAGGAAGTAACGTCCCGCAGCTTTTGCTAAGCCTTCAGGTTCTCGGGAGATCAGCTCTGATCAGATCACGGGAACATTATCTTTTCTTTTCTTTTTTAATTGTCACATCTAATAGAAACACCTTTCACCTCCAATCTCAGAAATAGTTTCTTTTCCTTTCTCCGAGGTGACAATTTTTGTCCAAATTCGTAATGGCTACATCAGAACATAGGAAGCTGCCTTCTACCAAGTCATTGGGTCCATCCAGCTCAGTATTGTCCAAACTGATGAGAAGGATTTCAGACCTACCTGCAGATGCTGAGGATTGAACCTGGGACATTCAGTTTTTAACACATGCTCTAACCATTGAACTATAGCTCCTTCCCAGCTCTAATCTGTTCCGTTTAGAGAGAGGAAACTAGAATTTCTAGGCACCAGTATTTATTTAAAAGAATATACCATGGGGGGGGGGAGTAGGCATTAACACCAGGTTGAATCCTGTCCATAAGAAATATAATTATATTTCTTTGACAGGGATAGTGATCCAAGAGATAATTAAATTGCTTAGAGAGTCTTTCTTTTACACTCAAATGGTATACGCATTTCATTAAACAACCAAATAAATTGATGAAATAAGTTTGAGTGAGTCAAGTAGATTTTCCATGGGTGTGAACCAATCAGTGTTCATCACTTAAGTTCTGTTGATTTACCCTTTAATTCACTAGACCTTCATATCTGAAACTTTGCCTTTCATTTGCTCCTAAGTTATAATCAGATGTGTCTAAGAAGATTTTGAATTTTCAACTAGAAAATCCAAACGTATTCTGTAGAAAAGTCAATGGGTTGTACTCAATTATGTCAGATTCAGAGTAGACCAATTGAAATTGAGTAGCCTTGACTAAAGTCCACTGCTTTCAACAGGTTTACTCTGAGGGTGACTTAATTGGATGCAACCCAATCTGTCTAACTACATTCTATGTTTACTTCGCCATGAAGTTCACCATATTTTGTAGACTAGAAGAGGAAACAGGAAATGAGAAGCGGGATGAAAGTGGGTAGGCTAGGTGGGGCCTATAACCCCTACTGCTAGAAGACCCACAAACCATCTGGGTTTTCCCCTTAAATGAATTTCTTCTGCACAATCAAGAAAGCTAGAAGCTTGATTTTAGAATAAATAAAATGATTATAGGCAGCAGGATTTAAAGCCACAGAAGTCAGTGCAAAAAAAGCTCATTTGGGCATACAACTGGAGCCATATAAAATTCTAAACCTTTTGTTATGATTTCTGACTTGTTTGATATAAATATTGCGGTAAACATTTTAATAGTTGCTCTAACCACAGCTCACGACAGACTTAAGCATGCTTAAGCTGATGGAAATCCATAGGCTTAAGCATGCTTACCTTTGTCTTGGATTGTGGCCTCTGTGTATAAAACACCTTGATTTATGCAATGCTGTTTAACGTCTTCTGAATGGGATGTATATTTTAGTGCTGGTTTGTGAAGGAGGCACGTTTTTATAGTAAGGTGTGATCCTTTGGGGGTGGGTGGATTAGGAGTGGGGAGACTTGTGGATCCAAACTCAAGCAATTTAACTTCATGTTCAATCAGTTCCCCGATCTATCATTTAAGAAGTATACATCTCGGTTTTTGCTATGTTAGCTTCTATTAGGTGAATCTTGTGATCACTGAAATTCATAATTTACTTCCATGTCTTTGTAACAGCATGCCAATATTACTCCAGCTAAAGTTTGGTTGGATGAATCATCCAGCTACATAAGCCCCAACCTCTATATCCAGGATATGGATAGGATTCAGAAATGTGGGGTTGTTGCAGTTAGGAATGGTTGAGGAATTTGAATTTTGCAAATTACTTTGTCATTTGGAACCCTATAGACATTCCTGTACTGATGTGCAGATCAGATATCACCCATTTCTTCACACTTCCTAAATGTTTCAATAAATAATACATATGAAGAGAATATGCTATTTAAAACAGCATTTAAAATATATGTTTAAATGCAAAATTTCATGCAGATGAGAAAAATGCACATATGGGTTAAAACATGCCGAAAGTTGCAGAGACCGGAAATCGGCGATTCGCCTGTCCTTAATTATAATGTGTACATTCATATTCCAGTTCACTAATTAGAAGGCTGCTCTGCTAATGATATATTTTCTCCTCTTCTCTTCGCTCCCCCTCCCTGCTCAGATTACATTCTCTTGGTAGCCTAAAGAACATATTTAGAAGCATAATTAGTTATAATTAGAAGCAAACAAACATAATTTGCACAAGGTAATTGATTATAAAAGATTAACAGGTAGCAGTAGTATTGGGAGGCACGCCGATTCAGTATTTAATGGTAATTGTCATTGTGAAAGGCTTGCATGTAACAAAGAAGGAGAAGAAGGAAGGCTAAGTATCTTTTAAAAGTTTCATAAGCCTCCCTCTCCCTGATCATCTTAAAGCATTAAAAGATATCTTTTAAATAACCAGAGACACCATGTCAAAGCCATCACATCACTTCCCATGATGGGAAGATAGACGTTTGACTGTTAAGCCTCTTGGCAGGAAATTTGGTAGTGACGTCCCATCTAATTTGTCAAGCACAGCAGTGGTCCTCCCTCGGCAGGAGGCTGCCAGCATGGGTCCTGACACATCACCTGTCTAGGTGAGCAGCCAGGAATTCCATCCAAAGTGACAGGGCGCTTATGCATCCCCATTCCAAGGAACAAGCACAATAATGTTTTTAGTCACTCGGTTCTGGAACAGGGCAGCGTCACGTGACTTGGCTGTCAAGCAAGTCACCTTTGACATCTGGTTATTAAAAAGACAGCCTCCTCCTCCTCCTCCCCCTCCCCCAACCCCTTCCACTTTTGCCTCAGTGGCTTCTCACAGAGGCTACATATGCAAATACTCAGCCAAGCCGGACCAGGCGTAGGGTGGCCATTTCTCCCTAGGGAGAGGAGTTTGTGCGTGGATGGTCATTGTTCATCAACATGTGCTAAGTCGTATTAAACCCTTTGATGTTTTAAACCCTGGCATTGGCCCAACACGGGTGATGATCTTTTTAAAAAAATAGCCCCAGATGCCAACATTTAAATGGGCAGGTCAAGTTCAAACCAGCCTCTTGGCTAAAGTGAGTGAGCTTCTATATTCCATACCAAAAGGACTACTTGTCTTTGGTCAATACAGAACATCAAATCCCCAGACTGTAGAGAAGTAGGCAGGTAACTTTAAGATGATTTGAGCACTAAAACACATTTCCCACCACCCAATGTGTGTTTTGACACTGAATTAAATGTGCCTTTAACCTTTCCATGCCTACATTTACATGCAGATGTGACATACCTACAACTTAGGAATGTTAATACCTAATTTAATAGGAAATAATAGATGTTACAGGAAAGAATGAATTATTGTTGCAGGTATTTTGTACTATTGTGTCAAACACAGGCTGCTTCCGCTAGCTTGCTCCCACTTTTGAGAGTGATGGTCCCTGTTCTTTCTTAGAAAACACACGCAAAAACAATGGGTAGTATTTTAAACTCAGAACCTGTTTGGGAAAGGACTTGGATATAGGACATCCGGACTGGAAGCTATACGATCCCTTACCTGAGATAAATTCACACGTTGCATTTTTAATGGTGTATCAATGTGAGAGTTATTTGCACAGGTGCATATGCAGAAACAATGTCACTTCCAGAAACAATCATGGATCTGGAAGTTACTTTAGTGCATCATGGATCTGGTTGCCAGTGAAACCTATGTGTTCTCTCTCCATATCACATCCTCCCCCACCTCTGATATCTGAGGCTATATGAGTGACTCCCTCAGTTTTCTACCTATATAAATTATTGTAGGTGAATCAGCACATTTTAAATGTGCAGGAAGTAGCATTCCACATATATAATTAGCAATGCGGTAAGCCTAGATCAGACTTGGTAAGCAATATGTGGAAATTTCTCTTTTGCCTTGGAAACGTTTAAGAGTGGGAAAGGAATAATCTGTGTGTGTGTGTGTGTGTGCGTGCGTACATGTACACACACAAACATAGACAAGACTCGAGAATGTGTATGCAAATATGCAGCAAGATGGGCAGTCACACTCCATAAGGGCAAAGGAAAACAACCACAAGAGCAATCTCCCTATCTCCCTACCTCGGGAAATGCTATTCTTTTATCAAAGCAACTGTCTTTTCCCCCTTTCCCTTTCTGTCCTGGGTAGAAATTCGAAGCTATGTCAGGAGTAGGAGAAAGGGAGCAAAGCACACACATTGCTGATCTCTCTTTCTCCCTTTCCTGCAGGATCCAAATGGTGAAAACGATCTTAAATAAGTAAAAACTAGTGACTTAATGGAAAAGCACGAGATTACACCTAATTGTCTAATCGTCAGATTGGGAGCAAGGAGAGCAGCCTGTAATTCTTTCTCCCTTTCTCCCTTCCTTCCTTCCTTCCTTCCTTCCTTTTTTACAAGCTTATAAAACAAAAATGCTTGTGGCACCAGCTAATCTGAAATGCTTTTAGCAGCATTGTTCAGTAGCAATAATCTGTCAACAGATTACAATTTTGCTTAATTTTAATGCGGCTAACTTAAGATGGTTGTATAGTAAATTTATGCAACTGATCACAGTTATTAAATTACTGCATCTGCAAAAGAAGCAATCAAACCCCTTATTATGGTTGCTGTGAGTGAATGTTAAATGTCAAGGAGTTACCAATGCGCTGCAGGGAAGCACGTTACAGTTAAAGATGCATAAAATATCAGCACTTTTTTAATGCTTGTGCATTCAACAAAGACTCCCATCCTAATTAACTGGTATGGAAATAAATAATTTTTACAAACTACCTTAGAAACAGTTGTGCTACAGTCCCCCCCCCTTCCTTTTTTTTGTCATCAAAGTCTACTGCTTTGCAGCGACAGGCACGCCATTAGACACGTCGCCCTCTCACTCCCAGATGCTATGAAATATTTAAACCGCACATCGAAATTTTGAAAACACTATTATGAATCCAATGCTTTTTTTGTGCTAAAAATGTAAATTATGGTGATCTATTTGATTGCACATCTTCAGGTTTCGGTCCTTTCCCTTTCCTTTTTTCACCCCAAGGTGGAAGGCAGGTTATACCTTGGTATGTAATAATAAGGCTTTTCTGACTAGGAACAGGCCAATCTATCTATTTTTTTCCTCTTCCCGACACCTGTGCTTATTTCAACCGGAAGTCTATTCCATCCCATTTCAGCACCAATCTGCATTTTTTCAAAAACAAATCCCACACAGAAATTCAAATTTAAAGATATATTTAATTAAGTGTTTTCGAAAGTATCAAAATATGCATTTTAAACATTCCAATGCATTTTTTTAAAAAAACAACAACAACTAAGAACTATGAGGGGGTCTTTCAGGAAATACAAAATTCAGTGGCTAAGCAAGTTCTGATCTGAACACTAGTTTGGGGAAACAGGAAGCTTTGCCAGCTCTTCATCATGTTAACCACTCCATTGGCTCTTTGCTTGGTGGAAAGATGTTGAGTTTTTCATATAAATCTTGAATTTTTTCATAATAATCTACAGATAGGTGCGTTATGTGGCTTTTTAAAAAATGAAACAAAACAAAACAAAAACAGACTAACAGAAAGTTTTTGAAATGAAGAAGACCTGTGCTTGAACATGGTCAGTGCCAGAGGTTGCGAGGTTAGACAGCTGCTGGGATTTGAACTCATCCAAGAACCAAGACTCTCATCTTGCGTTTTTAGTGACAGAGATTCCAGCCAGCTAAAGCACAATTCTTATTGTCTCTGTGCTGGGCTACATGGATGAACAATCTGACCTAGTATTAGGCTGGGCTTTCAATGGTTCTGAAAATGAAGGCAGGGCAGTAACAAGAATGCCTAAGTAATGACGTGAACCTCAAACTTCTTCTGTATCAAAACACCCAAGAATCATATTTTTGATTAGGGAAAAAAGCAACGACTTTGCAGTTGTCAGAATGTCATGGACAATTTAATAATATGCACAAACTTCTTTGCCTCTTGGACCAAAAATATGGTTGCATGCAACATTTTCTGCCTGCTGTCACAAGGACTCTTGCACTGGCAGACAAGCAAGTTTTAATGTTGTGCAACAGCAGGTGCCAATGAAATGGTTGTGCTAGCAGAAACTCATTGCACAATGGATCGAACAATAAAATCGCCAGCAACCTGCTTGTGCATTCTCTTACACAGTAGCATTCCTCTAGCGCAGAATATTTTGTCAGCGCAACAAGTATTGGTTCGAACCTCAGGCTGCTGTGTTTCAGATACGGATGTCTGTTGGTTTCCACATAGGTATAAACAGACCACTAGGACTGCTAGTATGTGGCTACAAAGTGGCCACCTGTCCGCACAACCTGCTGAAGCCTTTCACATAACATTGGTCACCCGACAACAGCCAGGATAGTAATGACTTTTGGCCACTGCTGAAGCAAGCACAATATGAGTCAGTGACCTAGATGCAAAAGGCTTCCCCACCTCCCCCAATGGCAAAAAATCCAGACTTTCTCACTTTCTGCCTCTCTTTCAAATGGGATTTTGTCATGTTGGATGTGGCTATTGCTCCTCTCTGCTTTTGTGCACCCTGTAGTGAAGAAAAAGGAAGTGGTAGAAAATGTCTCTCTCAGATAGATAGATGATAGATAGATAGATAGATAGATGATAGATAGATAGATAGATAGATAGATAGAGGGATCTCTGTTGGGATCTATAGCAAAAACAGTGAACAAAAGAATCAGTTATAGTATATATTTCTTCTCCTCTGCCTCCTCTTCTTCTTCTTTTGGCAGCATCTCACAAGCACCTTTGGATATCTGCCTCTTCATGTTCTCTCCACCATTCTCTGTTGTTTGTTTCCTGTACATGTCTTTCTGTCAAGCCCCATCCTATATTTCTGCATCTGATTATGCCTGTCTAAGTTCAGAACCTTACATTTGTCCCTATTTGAATTCATTTTTTTAGTTCGGGCCCAATTCTCCAATCTGTTAAGGTAGTCTTGAATCCCGATTCTAACTTCAGTTCTAAATTGATTTGATGGCTGCAAACAATGGTGAGCTTTGGGTGGTGGTTGGTCAGTGGTGAGCAGGAAAGATCTCCTAAATCTGTTCTTAAAGATATAGAATTGAGGGGTGAAAATGCATCTTATCCAGGGGTTTGCATACCCTCCAACATTCCTTTGATGAAAATAAGGATGTCGTATTCCATTATTATTATTAGTAGTAGTAGTATTACTATTATTATTATACTTATACCCTGCCCATCTGACTGGGTTGTCCCACTCTGAGTGGCTTCCAACATATATAAAAAACAAAACAAAACATTAAACATTTTTTAAAAATACTTCCCTACACAGGGCTGCCTTCAGATGTCTTCTAAGGGTTGTATAGTTACTTATCTCCTTGACTCCAGACTTTTTGCATGACTCCATACACTCCAACATTTCTCCAATGAATATAGGGACATCCTAAGGAAAAAGCAGGACAGTCTGGGATCAAATCAGAAACCAGGATGACCTCTGTAAATCTGAGACTGTCCTTGGAAAATAGGGATTCTTGGATGGTCTGGGTTTGATCCCAAGGTTAATGCGTATATGTTAAATTCACAATATATTCAGAATATCATTACCCTAGGACCCTGCTTTCTGTAAGGCAGTTGGTGAGGGGAGGGCAGAGCAGGCAGCAAGGCCAAGAGCTTAAAAGTGCTTTTTATGCTGGATCCACTCGTGGTTACCCAGCAAAGAGAGAGATTGTAAAACCACAGCCTTGCTTCCCAGGAAATGACTGCTCATCACACTGGCACCAAGAGTGGTGGGGTTGCTCTTGCAGGATCCTCATGGACAATCCAGCTCCCTGCAGGATCTCACAAGAGCATCCCCACCTTGTCTGTGCATAGTTGCAATTGCTCAAATTAAATGGGCATACCTGTAAGATGTGGGCCTACTTTAATTCTGTGCTGTTCTTTGTAGAGTACAGCAATACAGTGGTACCTTGGGTTACATACGCTTCAGGTTACATATGCTTCAGGTTACAGACTCCACTAACCCAGAAATATTACCTCAGGTTAAGAACTTTGCTTCAGGATGAGAACAGAAATCGTGCCGCAGCAAGAGGCCCCATTAGCTAAAGTGGTGCTTCAGGTTAAGAACAATTTCAGGTTAAGAACAGACCTCCGGAACGAATTAAGTTCTTAACCCGAGGTACCACTATACGAGGAATGGACAAGCTCACCTCTACTAGCAGTCATCATCATTGTTTATTAAACTTTTGATTTTATTTTTTTTAATTTATTAAACTTTTAAATGACTTTTTAAGACTTTCAAATGTCCGATGTGCTGCATATATGTTTTCTTATAACCCTGCAGCATTCCCGTAAAGCAGGCCAATACGTTTCTCCTCACACGACTGATGGAGAATGAGGTACAGAGAGAATTATTTGACCCCCAAACCACTTTTTGAGTTCATGACAAGTTTGAATTTGGGCTTCTTGGTTCAGAGCTCAGGCTCCCAGCAACTTTGTCCCATCATTAAGCGTAGGAGGCCAGAGATCAAGCACATGCTATGCATTCAGAAGATCGTGAGTTCATCTCTAGTAGCTGTTTTGTTTTTTTATATCAGATGGCAGGTGATATGAAAGGTATCTCTGAAGAGATGCTGGAGGCAAAGAATTCACCTGCATGAGGGGAGGGCAAATGTCAGCACTACAGGATCTACTTGAGGTCCATCAACCCAAGGCAGTAGTGAAAGGGCAGGGTGTGGTGGACATATATTTAGAATTAAGAGGATGAAAGTCTCCAAGCACACAATCAGTTTAGGAATTGGTTCTGGAATCACAGCCAATTCACACAAAAGTCCACTCCAGGTTTTCCCCAAAGCTTTCCATGTATCAGACAGCTATAAGTGTGTGTGTGTGTGTGCACATTTGTGTGTGTTGTGTGTGTGTGTGTGTATTTGTGTGTGTGTGAAGATGGGGAGAGCCTTTTCATCATTGTTTTCATTAAACCACTGGGAGATATGAACACTCCTGAATCTACTTCAAGTCACTCAGAAATCTATCCATGTATCTCCTAATTTTGCAGTGCACTTCTCAAGTCAAGTGGTGATTTCAAAAATGGTTATACTAGTGTAAAGTATGCATAGAAATGAGTGTGCCAGTGGGAAAACTCCCCACATTATATTAGGAAGGGTTGCCATATGTCTGGATTACCCCAGACATTACCGGCATTTCAAAGGTGGAATTGAGGTCTGGGGGGAATTTCCGAAAGGTGGCGCTTTGTCATGGATCTTAGGCAAGTCAATTGAAAAAATAAATAAATCACATTTTTGGTGTCTTTGTAATAATAGAAAGGGGGGTTTTCCTAAAAAGAAGAAGCTCAGGACACTTTGGGTTGTCCTGGTTTTTGCTTTTTGAAATATGGCAACCCTACATTAAGAAAATTGCTTTGCATAAATGTGTATTTTTGGGGAAAATACATATAAAAATGCGTATATTAGGAGGAATTGAGACCAAATGCTGAGAAATTTCTGCAATGACTTTTTAAATTGCAAATCATTATAGAAACGTGGGGAAATGAACTTAATGCTACAACAAAATGGAAATGAGGTAAAAACCAAAATTGACAGATTCCACTGTTCATCACTGACTGCTTTTCTTGCTTTTGTTCCTTCTGTCTCTTCTAACTGCAATCTTTTGGTTTGAGAGTCTTATCTCTCCATCCCTATTTTCTTCTTCCCCTGTCAATCTGTGACTTTGTAAGCTCCCTGGGGCAGAAACCTTTTCTGCCACCACCCCCCTGTGAATTGTTATTTTGTAAAGTTCTACCTCCAATGATGGCATTGCACTAAAACAATCGCAGAAAAAGAAGTCCTTTCTAATTGTCATATCCTTTGGAATTGAATCCAACAGTAAATTGCATAAAGTAGTGGACTCAACTGCCAGGTATAGACTTTTGTGTTACGCCATTAATGCTGCCTTGCTGCAAAGGGATCCTTTCAAGGATTCCTCGTGGCACTGAAAAAATATTCCAGTAGAGCATTAAGGAGTTTGCTTCTGAAATGTGTTTAATGTAAATATGCTGTCAGATACCCTTCAAGTAATTGACAAGAGCAGATGATTAGCAGTGTTCTCAATAGTGTTTTTGCATAATCTTACATTTTGACAGAACTCTTCAGCATCGCCTTATTGTCAGCACTCCGCAATCAGGAATATTTTTCTTCTTTTTCTTCTTTCCTTGACAACGTTTACTTTGTCATTACAAATCTTGTAAATGGTCATTTAACTTGTTCAGTGTGCATGTACAACTTCCAATCGGAACACATCGGCGGGATCTTCCTTCACAGGGAGGAACTGTCAGCAAAGCAAACTTGGTGCATCTCGAAAGAAAGTAGGTTACTGGCAGTTTAAAAAAATAAAGGGAAGAAGGAAGGAAGGAAGGAAGGAAGGAAGGAAGGAAGGAAGGAAGGAAGGAAGGAAAGAGACTAGCCCACATTTTTGAGCCTTTCTTATTCTCTGTGTATGCTGATCTAATCCTAAAATACCTTCGGTGGAACCATGAGCCAGTTCAAACCTATATTAACTGCCCATGATTTGTCTTCCTTTGATTTCTGAACTTTTTATAACTTGTACCCGAATGTGTCGACTGATTATGTTGAAAATTATTCCACTTGAAGGGTCGCCTTGCACTGTATTCATTTATTTATTGGCAGAATTTGTAAGCCACTTTTCAGCATTTTGTGACGTTCAGTTAAATAGTGTTCAGTAATGTTCTCTGTTATTTGAGTGTGGCTCCTTACACAGCTGAGACAGTGCCATCCATACACAAGAAGGAGATATCATCTGGTTGTTGTTTTTTTGGGGGGGAAGTGAGATTCAGAAGGGAGGATCCAAAACCAGGCCAAGGAAAACTAAACATGCTCATTGGACATGGAATGTTTGCCGACTTTGGTGATGGAATGAAATGGAAATTCCTGGAAGAGGGTATGCCTGTAAGCTGGAGGACTCCACGCCACAATTTTTTGTTGCTGGTATCAATAAAGTATAGCTCACAAAGCTTGAACCACAATATCCTCACTGTACAATGGCTGATTCACTTTGGAATTCCTTGCCCATTGACATTAAGCAGGCATAGTCAGTATTTTCTTCCTTTAGATACCTGAACATGATTTGTTGATGGCTGTTTTTAAATGTGTTTTGAACATTTTATAGTAATTTCAATTGCTGTAAATATATTTCTATTTTATTTTAAATGGTACACCCACACCCACACACACCATAGATGTGTTTGCTGTCCAGGGCTCCTTTGGGAGGAAGGGTAGGATATAAGTTTTAGAAATAATAAAGCCATAATAATCACTTGATGTTACAAACAGAAAAGAAGAAGAATGTGTGAATCATCTTTACGAGAGAGCAGAGCTGGCCATTACTCAGGTCATGCTTAGACAATGGACTAGCCTTAGGTACAGAAACTAGGACTGTCCTGAATAATGCTGGGTGTATATTTAAAACCACTGATGGATATTCCATGCTAAATGTTCTAAACCAGGCAACAGATCCTGGGTTAAGGCAGAGGTCAGCTTTTGAAGCTATGTGAGCAAATATAGACAGGGCCCTGGCCCCAAGTAGCTTAACAGCAACAAGAGGAAGAAGGGAACAAAGTAGGGAGGGAAGGACCTGGCAACTCCAGTGCCATTTTCTTAAAGACCGGCTGCAGTCAAGAATGAGTAGCACAGTGGTAGAGCACCTGCTTTGCATTCAGAAGGTCCCAGGTTCAATCCCTGCCATCTCCAGGTAGGACTGGGAGAGACTCCTGTCCGAAACCTTGGAGAACTGCTGCCAATCCGTGTAGACAGTACTGAGCCTGATAGACCATTGGTCTGGGTCAGTCTAAGGCAGTTAGTTCCCTGTGTTATACTGATGGGCCAATGGTCACATGGAACAGGTGTGTTTGAAGGTGGGATCTGAAGACAGGAAAAGAGGTGGTACCATGTGAAATGGACATGGATTTTATTTTTAAGGACATTAGAGCCTATGCTACCCTTTTCATCACCATGCAGCGTAATCAGACTACTCTAAAATCCAGCCTCTGTGATTCATAATGGTGTACTCTATACTTCACGTAAATAGTCAATATGATAAACTTTCTCCTTTATTTGAAGCATCACTCTTGTATCCTCAGCCCCTCTTTAATCTATCTCAATGGATTTCCGGCTCATATAGATTTGGTCAGTGACAAGGGTTAGAGTAGTCTTGTAGAACATTTACTTGTAGCTGTGAAAAAGCCCACATTCATCAGGGGATTAAGTCGATCAGATTGTCCCAGGGATCAATGGGAGGCTTGCGTGATCCCTCTTAAGGCTCTAATGCATTCAACCTTCTTTTGGTGAACATTCATACACACACACACATACACATTTCTCCGTCTTAAAGCCATTTATCTCAGAATGTCAAATCGCAATAATTAACCATTATTGATCTTAAATTCAATTAACTTCATTAACACAGGTCATGATGAGGGTGTTTGCAAGGGAAAGGCATTGGACAAGTGCCTTTTTCTTCTGTGACATTGAAGCTCACAACTGGAACTGTAAAGTGTTCTCTTCACATATTGTGCTGAGGACACCTTTTTTAAAATTTTAAATAGAGGTAGCTGTGGTTGGCATGAAGGAAACAACATCTTCATCCCATTCCTGGTTGTCTTTAAAAACCTGGTTGCCTCACCTCAAATAAGGTATTGCTAAGTTAGAAAAAGGTTCAGAAAGGGGCAACCAAAATAATCAAGGGCATAGGGTGACTTTTCACCTTAGAGTAAAGGCAAGTAATAGGGGACTGGATAGAAGTATATAAAATTAATAATAATATATTGTTTATTGTTGCTGTATTGTCCATCATGGTCATTTCAACCACAGAGCAAAATATACATTATGCATTAATGATTAATAAAATTACACATGGCATAGAGAAAGCGGATAGTCTTTCTCCCACTCTCATAACATTCAATGAAGCTGAACATAGGAAGATTCAATCTAGATTGAAATCAACATGCTGAGGATGAGCATGAACAATCCCAGATTTAGAAAAACTTCATTTTTGCACTGAAAATGGGTTGGTATGTACACAGCTTCTATCTCTTGGGAGGTATGGTCGTCCCTCTTCCCATTCTGGTTTAGACACAAATTAACGTAAATGATCCTAATTTCCTGAAAGACTGCTGCCTTCCCTACAGACCTTCTCAGGCACTGGGATTGGCTGAGGGGCCCCTCTTGGTAGTTATTCCACCCTCAGAGCCTCATGGGTAGTGATGGTGGCTTGGGAGAAGGCCTTCTCTGTGGTGGCCCCTACGCTGTGGAACTCCCTTCCCACAGCACCTTTATTGTATAGCTTTCTGTGAATGCTGTACCTCTTGTTGTTTAAAACTGTTTAAAACTGTTTTTAATATTGTGTTTCAATGTTGTAACCCACTCTGGGACCTTTGAATGAAGAGAAGGGATACTACTACTACTACTACTACTACTACTACTAATAATAATAATAATAATAATAATTGCATTGTTTTGTCATACAGCCGGCATGTCCAGTTCCCGAGTTCATATCGTCCCCTGACTAAATGACTTTTTATCTGTGGAACTAGTTCCTCATCATTTTGGAAGTGTGATAACTTGCTTTATGTGTCTTTTGCCAGTATAATGAAAAGGTGCCCGCCTGCCTCATGTCCATTACATCAAGTGGACATCCAGTTTGCCTCATTTAGGTTTCCAAATACTATAAATGAGCAGAAATTGTGGGGCAATTGGCTGGGCTGGAGTGGGGTGATGGTGGACAGAACATGAATTTCATTTAGACGCAAGAGTCCTGAGAAGTTTAAAGGGTCATTTTGCTGCTTGCCTTTCACGTCTCAGTTCTGCCATTCCAAACATGACAGTGGTGAGAGAGTCTAGAAGCAAAATGATCTGAATGTCCCTTTCTGATTTGGATGGAAGAAACTAAAGTTTCTTCTGAACATCTTGTGAAGAATCATAATAATTAGAGGCATATTGAGTGCCCTGATTCTTGGGTCTGCTTACATGCTAAGGTTGGCTGTTGGCCTTATATCCGTTTCCTTCAGTGGACTGGCATTTTCCAGAGTGATTAAAACATGCCACCCAAAGACAGGCATGAAATGGGAAGTGATGGCATTTGGTATTTCTGGAATCAGTTCAGAAGACAGATTTGGTGACACATTTATCTACTCTTCCTCCTGCTTACTGAAAAACTTGCACCAAGAGGAATTTTGGGTAGCCCGAGCAGAGTGCATCTAATGGGTGGGTCTCCGAAGCATACTCTTGGGTGTGTGGGTGAAGAACCACCTGTCACCGATCTTTTATTAAAAAAACAAAAACCCCAGAAATATTCCTATTCCAAGAAATGCTTCTTCTGTATGTGGAAATGGTACTCGCTGAAAAGCTTGGTGTTCTTTAGGTTTATCAAAAATATTTACAGTGCTACCTTGGGTTACATACGCTTCAGGTTACAGCCGCTTCAGGTTACAGACTCCGCTAACCCAGAAATAGTACCTCGGGTTAAGAACTTTGCTTCAGAATGAGAACAGAAATCGTGCTCTGGCAGTGTGGCAGCAGCAGGAGGCCCCATTAGCTGAAGTGGTGCTTCAGGTTAAGAACAGTTTCAGGTTAAGTACGGACCTCTGGAACGAATTAAGTACTTAACCTGCGGTACCACTGTATTAGGTGGGACAAATCAGTGCTCTAGAGGGGGAGTGAATCCACTGGAACATAAGAACAACCTTCTGGAGCAGGCCAATGGTCCATCTAGTCTGGCATTCTGTGCTCACAGTGGCCAACCAGATGTCCCAAGGGGAACCTGAACACCAGGGCACTCTCCCCTCCTGTGGTTTCCAGCAACTGGTATTGGAATCCCTAGTACTTTGACCCCCAAGAAGCATGTGATTATTTATTAATTCTTGCCTTCCCCTGGCACACAAAAATACTAGCAATTCCTTCCTACCTTATCATTTGTGAAGGATCTTGATAATCTGTTTTCAGCTTAGTAGGCTAGATAGATTTGGTGTTTACAGTAAGCCTGCAACTTATGCACATTTAACTTGTGTGCATTCAGCTTTGCATGTGTGGCAGAATTTTAAAAATAAAAAGGGGGGCAAGGTTCCAGAAAAATGACTTTGGCAATCCCACCCACCATTGAACCCAATGTGTTTTGACTATACCCGATTTTGGCTTTAGGCGCGATCCTCAGAACCTAGCACCCACGTAGGTTGCGGACTTACTGTATATCATTCTGACTCAATCATTTACCGTATTTTTCGCCCCATAGGGTGCACCGGCCCATAGGGCGCACCTAGTTTTTTGGGGGGAAATAAAGAAAAAAAATTCAGAGTTCTCTGGGAAGAGATATTGATAGGGGCCTCTTAACAACTCTCAGCACCTTAAATAGTCCGCAGGTCCCAGGATTCCTTGAAGGAAGCTGTGACTCTTTAAAGTGTTATGTTACTGTTTAAAATGGTTAGTGCAGATGGAACCTTTGGTAACAATTTTCATGACATTTCTATGCAGCTTCCTCATTTTGCCTAATGGTAGGACTGGTCTTGATAGTGTAGGATAAGGGAGGAATGGAAGAAGGCTGAATATTTCTTTCTCAGTAATTTTTTATTTCCCCCGGTTCCTGCTTTCCTCTCAGCTTAGAAGAAGTTTAGAAGCTATAGTCTGATATCCCTATAGAGCACAGCTAACATATAAAAATGAAGTTTTGTGCAGTGGTAGTTTTTAATGTGCCATATTTTCCAGAGACAGAGGCCTCCTGAAAACCTAGCCAAATATTCTTCTTAAAATGAAAAAGGTATGATTCATAGCCTTATTCTTCCCACTCTAATCAGTTAGCATATACAGCCCAGAGCACAGACTCTCTACTGGGCCAGATCTTGGAGCGAGTGCAAATTGATGGCACTGTGCAGAATCCTCAATTTGATTCCAAATCTAAGCAGTGTGTGTCCAAGGTTTCAGTCACTAAATCAATAAGGAATCGCTTGTTTGGGCTTTGCAAAAATCCACATAGTCTGGAAACTTTTCCAGGCGACTGCGCGCATGACACATGTACACATTTCAATGAAGTTGAGGGAAGGATTCCAATATTTTGGCTTTGTTCTGCAAATGTGAAATAGTAATAAATAGGGTCATGATTGTGTTCATATCATGGTAGAATTTACACGGCATTTCAATTGCTGCTTTATTGGCCCCAAAGGGTAGAAGATAGAAAGCAACTATGATGATAGCAACCTTTGTCAGAATTCCCAAACTTGCATGTTAACCTATCTACAACCCCTCAAAAGCCAGGTTTTATAAACATGGAATCCCAAAAGATGTGCACTCAACCTTCTTTTTTAGGGGAAGAGGTAATTATTCTTACATATCCACCATTAACAACCTTTTTACTGCCTCTTTTGACCCTACTTCTAAAACCAGAAGAACAATCTTGGGCCCAGAAGGATTCCAGAACAGGTAGTTCATTACTGTTAGTATGTGTACCAGCTGAACTCACCAGAGAGTGAGAGACCTGGGCTAACGCTCTTATACAAATGTTGTCATACAAATTCATGTAGTGTGCCTCGGTTTCTCTGCTGTGTTTCTCTGCTTCTCTCTTTCACACACAGAAAGAAATCTGAGCATATTGTACTAACTTGAATAGTGGTGTGTTCAGAGAAAGAAGTCCTTTAACCAACAGGACCAACCTGAGGAGATACGCTGCCTGAAGTGAAAGGCAAAGATAGCTTCCCTTTTCCAATTTCATTTAAGGAAGCTGGATGAACTGACAGCTGCGGACAGAGTTCTCCACGGTATCCAAAGGCAACAACCTAGCTTAGGGGCAATAGGGCAAAATGTGATAGTTGCAGGACTTAGAAAGTTACTTTTGCCCATGAAGGTGGCAATCTGTGGCCCTGTGATAACAGTGAAATATACAGGACAGTACATAGAGTTGTGTAAGAATCAGACTAAATCGTGATTGACTACAGCAGAAAGTGGGGTTGGCATGGCAGCAGGATAGTGGTATCGTTCTACATTCCACCAACCCTTGCTGTCAGAATGGTCTTCTGTCAGGGTTAGGAAACACCTCAACCTCTTTCAGGGTTAGGAAGCACCTCAACCACCTGAGCCAGATGCCCAGCATCTCACTGGGTGACCAGGGTGAGAGATTCCAGCCATGCAGGGGCCCTAACCTGAGTTTAGGGCATGCCATGGCCAATCTATCCCCTTGCCACAGGGGGGCTTCGTTCACTATTTTGATCCTGCCTCATGACATCTCCACCAATATGCAGAAGTCTAACCATTATCTAGCAAGAGTAAGCCTGAAATCATTGAGGGAATGGTAGGGGGGAAACCAGTCAAGAGGGCAGTTAAGGTTGGGAGAAAAATTCATTTCTGACCCTGTCAACCAGCAACCCAAGTAGTTAGGTGAAATACTAATATTGAGGGAGGGTGGGATGGGAAGCTCACTAGGGGCAACATGGCCCTAAGCACATGTGAGTGAAGCCTTTGAAGGCCTTACCCTTTCTCCTTCTCACGAGATCCTACAGAACAACGCCACCCTGCAAGACCTCATGAGAGGGCAAGGGAGATGCCACCCCCAGTGGGTAACCCACACACAGTGGTGCCTGGAACCAGGCTGAACAGTTATGGAGAATCCCAGGAACTGCTGCTTGTTAAGGCTGCTAAGAATTGTAGCTTGGGGTGTGTGTGTCTATGAGCACCCTTAAACTACAGATCCCAGGATCCCCCATGACTGTTAACAGTTGTATAAAAGTGCTTTAAATGAATGGTTTGGATGTGACCTAGATTATGCAAAAATAAAATAAGACTATAGGTGTACATTCCACATCACAAACAACCCCCGTGCCCTGTCAAATCTGCACTCAAATAGAATTGTGTTTTCAAAGAGGTCAGAAACTACAACCGATCATTTGCAGTTACAAATCAAGCACCCTAAAATGAACAGTTGAATCAACTTGTGTCACTTCATACCACACACTTTTCATTTGAGGCGGCTTACACATTCAGCTCCAAGTTTTCCAGTGATTAGCCATCAAGCGATGTGTTACTGAGCGATATGTGTGAGAGACAACAAGAACAGGCTCTAAACTTTCTCAGCCTGGGTGGCTTCAGGCATAAGAATTTGGACTCCTTCTCTTGAATACATCAAAACAAAGATGGAAGGGATTGAAAGGGAAATTAGATGCATAACATAAATTTGCAGAGTTCTGTGTTTGGGGGGATGGTAACTGCTATAATAGAAGAAAACACGTTTTCTGTTATCACTCCCATTGTATCCTCATCTGTGTAATTGTCTTATTTGAACGCATAGCATTAACACATTTGACTTGCAGTACCAATCAGAAATCATGGGATCTGGCTTGTTAAATACGCCCAAGGCATGGCTGCAACTCAGAGGCTCTGCTTGCAAAAGTTCCTAGATTCAGTCCCCTACCTCTCCAGGTAGGGTTAGTGTAAAATCCTGGTGAGCCACTGCTAGTCATTGTAGACCAGTTAGTTTCAGCCTTGGGACCCCAGAGATTGTTGGATTACAATTTCCAGCATCCTTGACAATTGGCTGCGCTGGCTAGGGATGATGGTGTTTTTAGTCCAAGCGACAACTGAAGATCTGAAACTGAAGAACTCAAATGTATACAATGCTGCTCCCACCTTTGACAGGATGTGGAGGCACATTTGTCACATCCCAACTACTTATGCTATAATCTGTGTGATCTCTGTGCTTCAGGTAGTCATCTTCTTTTCAGGGGATGGAGCATAGATGCAGTGAGGGCATTGGGGTTAAGGGTTTGTGCCAAAGTGAGCTTTGAGGAGGAAGAGTTGGTGCAGCCTCACAATTATGCCGTAGCTTCCATTAGAAAGGAAAAGAGAGACATTTAGATGCTGAATGTGGTGCAGCTGGAAGAAGAGGTAATATGAGTTCTAGGTCTGAAGGTGGCAGGGAACGAGGCCACAGAGGGCTCCAAAGGGAGGGTGAGAAATTTGTGGCAGTTCTGGGAGCAGGCAGGAAGGCAATTTTAATGATGGGCATGCCCTGGGCTATGAGAGGAGTGATTTTTGTCATCAGAGTGAAAGGTCTGGAGAGAGGTGAGAATTAAGATGGGGCAGTGGAAGAGAGAAGAAGATAGGAGATACAGAGCATGAACCTATTCTATTCTATTCTATTCTATTCTATTCTATTCTATTCTATTCTGTATTGCCAAGAGGACAGGGAAGAGGAAGGGCCTTATTTTTGCAATGTTGGAAAAGGAGAAGCAACTTGACCTGGAGATGAGGATGGAGGAGAATTTTCAGTTCCTGGACTAGTATACAGATTGCAATCTAACGCTCCAACACTTCTCTGAATTTCACAGTGCCATTATCGATTGAAAATGTACTGGAATATGTAAAACTATAGGGTATCTTAGGCTAAAATATATTTAGAAATGCATACATTGAGATATAATACACATTAAAATATTTTGTGATGAAATATGCATTTAAACACATATCCAAATATGGATTTGCATATGGATTCATGAGAAGAGCTGCTCAAGTTCACCCAACTCTCCATGATGCAGACTCTTGGAAATGAATACTGGCCCTCACTCAGCCTGGAGCCCTCCAGATGTTGTTGGACTACAGCTCCCTTCAATTCTGACAGGTGGCTTTGCTGGATGAGTCTAATAGCAGTTGTGGTGCTGTTTTTGCGCCATTATTACTTAAAGTGTTTGTACCCTGCTCTTCAGCCAAAATGGCTCCCAGAGTGGTTTATGTACAATCAGGTAAAACAAGCAGGCAAGCTTACAATTTATGTAAAAATGACACACAAGGGAAAGGAGACAAGGAGGGAAGGGGGGGAAAGCAAACTCAAGTACCAGTTCTTAAATAGCAGCTTTTATAATGACCAACTGGCATAGAAACATTTTAGGGTAGGAGTTACCTGATGGAGCTGGTCTTTTGGCAGACCTGTTGGAACAAGGCCTTCTTCTCATCTTTCCTGACGAAGCAGCCTGATGGAAAAACATGAATTGAGTTTGAGGGTGCTGCCCCAATCATAGTAGTGTGGTCTGTCAATGATCTTTCAAATTGCAATTAGTGCAAACTGTGATTTGAAAGGTGGCTTCAGACTGACTTTTTAGCCCCCAACAAAGCATGGTTTGAGAACTGACTCAGACCTGAACATGAAAATAAACTGTTTTTGTGCCTGAATCCTGCCATAAATATCAAGAAGGTCATTTGGAGAGGTGGGATTGTATAGAAGGATAGCATGTTGTTGTTATTATTGTTGCCCACCCTGAGACCATAGAGTGAAGGGTGGGTAATTAACAATAACAACAACAATGATACTAGTCAATATAATGTTGGCAGGTTTAGGGAGTGTGAAGGATGGAAGCCATATTGTAAGGGGACAAAGGAGTGCTTGGTGGAGAGACTTTTGAAACAACGAGAAGGAGGAATGTGTTGCATGCCACTCCCTGCCAACTCCACACACACACACACACACACACACCGACCTCCATGTGTTGGGTAGAAGTTCCCAAGGAGGAGACCACACATGTTTAGCTGAATACAGAACTTCTGCTCAATGTGTGGGATGAGCAGGGGGAGATGGGGACAGCAACATCAAGTGTGGGACTAGGTGCTTGTAGACCATTTCTGTATAACCTTCGAATGTGTGATACCTAATTCTTGAAGAAGGCTATGAAGGATTCTTAGAGTGGTGGGGTTCAGGGCAGTGAAGCAGTTAATGTGACTTACTCACATTTCTGCTGGCTTCAGAAAGACTTCATACAAAAGAACCAGGAGTTAGCAGCGGTTGTAAAGCATGAATCAAATCAACCCATTCAAAATTAATGTTCCCAATGTTTCTGGTGAACAGAGTAATAAGCATTGCTATCAATCCATCAGTCTTTGGGGTAAGTCTGCCTGCAATCCACCCACCCAACCAAGCACACACACACATACATACACAGTATTCAATACACTTCTGATACTCTTGCAAATTCCAACATGGGGATCCCATGTAGATTCCTAATTACAGAATCCGTTGATTCTACTACCTGTACATATGTAGAGTAGCACGTCTCATTTGCTATGATTTGAGTCTGAAAATAGTTGAAGATATCTGAATGCATATCTTTTCCCTGGTTGCGTTGTCTGGTTGTGAAGAACAGCAGGGCAGGGAGGCAGGCCTAGTGGAAATGTCAGCTGGCTAAATTAATGAGGAACAGATCTATCAAGAGGCTGAGTAGCAACTGTTTTGGATAGGCAACAACAGTGGAGAGGTGTTACCTTCAAACCCTTCTCTAGGGATTTCCAGAAGTACCTCTTTGATCACTTTGGAACAAGATGCTGAACTAGTTGGACAGCTGGTCTGTTCCACTGGGGATCTCTTATGGCAGCCTTGGCCAACCCAATGCCCTTCCGAGGTGTGGGACTACAACTCCCAACAGTCCCAGCCAGCACACCCATGCTGGTGGGATTTCAGGACATAAGGACATAAGAAGAGCCTCCTGGATCAGGCCAGTGGCTCATTTAGCACTGCTTCCTGTCCTCACAGTGTCCAACCAGATGCCCACAAATGGAAGCCCAAGCACAGCAGCACTTTTCCCACAACTGGGATTTAGAGGCATTCTGCTTCCAACAGCAGAGGTAGAACATTGCAGTCATGGCTAGTGGCCATCGATAGCCATCTCCTCCATGAATTTTTCTAATCCTCTTTTAAAGCCATCCAAATTGGTGGCCACCACTGGGCAAGTTCCATAGTTTCAACTCTGCGCTGTGCGAGAAAGCACCATATTTTTCGCTCTATAAGACGCGCCAGACCACAAGACACACCTAGTTTTTGGAGGAGGAAAACAAGAAAAAAAATATTCTGAATCTCAGAAGCCAGAACAGCAAGAGGGATAGCTGCGCAGTGAAAGCAGCAATCCCTCTTGCTGTTCTGGCTTCTGGGATAGCTGCACAGCCTGCATTCGCTCCATAAGACGCACACACATTTCCTCTTACTTTTTAGGAGGGAAAAAGTGAGTCTAATACAGCAAAAAATACGGTACTTTCTTTTGCCTGTCCTGAATCTCCCAGCATTCAGCTTCTTTAGATGATCCCAAGTTCTCGTAGTATGAGAGAAGGAAATTTAATGATTTTAAATAGCCACCTGAGTCACCAAAAACCTTAGTGCAACCTCAGACCACCATTTCTCATCCTTGAAAGAAAACACAGTGCAGTGCAGGATCTCTGTTGGCTTCCCCTGTAGCTTATGGCGAGTAAATATTGACAAAGTAGTCTAAAGAGCAAACACTTTGACATTTGTAATGTCCACTGGAAGATCTTGTATATATTTATTCTGGAAGAATAAGGGCAGCATACAAATTTTCCCAATCTCGCTTCTGCTGTCATTCTCCTTGTTCTTGCTTCATGTCAAGAAGTCTTTGCAATAGTAATTGGACATTTGTAGCACAAGTAATAGAGATGTTGGATCTCTGTTAGGGTAATATTTCCACATTGATTCACCTGATGTCCCCTCCTAGCTTTTCCCTATCCAAAATTAATTCCTATTTAAGAAGAAAAAAGAAACTCAGGACTTCAAGTCTTCCAGGAAGCCCTTATTACTGATTGTTGACTACTCTTGTACTTCCTATTACTTACCTAGTAAGTACCTAATACTTACTATAATTAACAATCATAATCATAATTTATTACTTGTCCTTCACCCTAAGGTCCCAAGGCATTGAAACACAATATGAAAAACGGTTTAAACCAAAAAAGCAACAAACATAACCTAAAAAGAAAGAAAACAAAGAATAAAAAATGTGAACCATAAATTTTCCTTGCATTTTTTGTTTTGCTAACAAATCAACAACATTATTTATTTATTTATTTGGAGGGGGGATAAAAACAGCTTACAATAATAAAAATGCAATCACAAAAATAAGGTGTGGCAATTTGTACAAAATTTAGAAATTAAGAAACTGGGAGCATGAAGGGCTCTAATGGTTCATGGCTTACGTTCTGGAAAAAGTATCAGGAAATTCAGAACTCCAAAACCCAGAGCAAAATGAGGATGTAAAAAGGTTTGAACGTGTCGCTGCTTCTGGGCTCAAAACGCCTTCTGCGGCTAAGCCCTCACTCTCAATGTAATCCCTGCCTTTCTAAGCAGCCCCAACATGCAAATATGAGCTTTTAATTTTCTTGTAATTGAGGCACTTTTGTTGTTGTTGTTTGTGAGATTTTTCCCTTTATTGATGTTTTTATGTTTTATTAAAGATTGGTTCTCAAAAATGTAATGAGTAAAAAAAAATCTGGCTTAATTTAAATTGTGAATCTGTCTGTTAAGAAATACATTAGGGGTAGGAGAAGCATAAGACATATTAATTGACAGACAGGAACTGCTGTCTCTGAGGTTGATACAAGTAATTTATTACTTTAGAAATGAATGCCACCTCCAGAATGTGCTTCATTAATTTCAAATTTAGTTTTAATTTCAAGCTGTTGCCCCTTGAGAAGAATAAGGTGGCAAATTATGTTCGAAGAGCAGATTTCTCTCTCCCCCCCCCCCGTCCTCTTGCTTGGAAGAAACACTAAATTTTAACTGTTTAATTTTAATAAATAAATGTGGTTCTTTGAGTGAAATATGCCAGCTGCTGATATATAACATGAGACCAGCAATTGCTAACGCCAATTTTCTCTCTCTGCTTTTCCTTCCTCTTTTTTACCCTGCTAGCTTACGTTTCGGATGAACTGAAGGCAGCAGCAATGGCAGAAGATGACCTAGAACCCGACGACAACGTGATCGATGGAGAACCTTCTGCCAAATATGCCTGTCCGGAGAAGGACTTCACTAAGAACTGCCAGAGCTACCAGAACTCTCCAGCTGCCGAGTTTTCCAGCCATGAGATGGACAGCGAGTCGCACATCAGCGAAACCAGTGATCGCATGGCCGACTTTGAAAGCAGCTCCATCAAGAATGAGGAGGAGAGCAAAGAGGTCTCCATCCAGCTGGAGGAGTCTGTTGTCTCGGACAGCTTGGAGCAGATGAAAGCAGTCTACAATAACTTCCTCTCCAACTCCTACTGGTCCAACCTGAACTTGAATCTCCACCAGCCAACCTCTGAGAAGAACAATGGGAGTAGTAGCAGCAGCAGCAGTAGCAGCAGCAGCTGTGGGAGCGGCAGCTTTGACTGGCATCAGACGGCCATGGCAAAGACACTGCAGCAGGTCTCGCAGAACAGGATCCTTCCTGAGCCTAGCCTTTTTAGCACAGTCCAGTTGTATAGACAAAGCAGCAAACTTTATGGCTCCATATTTACTGGGGCCAGTAAATTCCGCTGTAAAGACTGCAGCGCTGCCTATGACACATTAGTGGAATTAACGGTGCACATGAATGAAACGGGACATTACCGGGATGACAACCACGAAACAGATAACAATAACCCTAAAAGGTGGTCCAAGCCTCGTAAGCGCTCTTTGCTCGAAATGGAAGGGAAAGAAGATGCTCAGAAAGTCTTAAAGTGTATGTACTGTGGCCATTCATTTGAGTCGCTTCAAGACTTGAGTGTGCACATGATCAAAACAAAACATTACCAAAAAGTGCCTCTGAAGGAACCCGTAACCCCTGTAGCAGCAAAAATAATCCCAGCCCCAAGAAAGAAAACATCATTGGAGCTAGAACTTCCAAGTTCTCCAGACTCCACTGGTGGGACACCAAAAGCAACAATTTCTGATGCCAGTGATGCACTTCAAAAGAATTCCAATCCTTACATCACACCGAATAATCGCTATGGACACCAGAACGGTGCCAGCTATGCTTGGCATTTTGAAGCAAGGAAATCTCAAATTCTTAAGTGCATGGAATGTGGGAGTTCCCATGATACTTTGCAGGAGCTCACTGCCCACATGATGGTGACAGGACATTTCATTAAGGTCACCAACTCTGCCATGAAGAAAGGGAAGCCTATCATAGAGGCCCCCGTCACGCCAACGATCACGGCTTTGCTTGATGAGAAAGTACAGTCCGTGCCCCTGGCAGCCACCACCTTCACGTCTCCTTCCAACACGCCCTCTAGCATCTCCCCAAAATTAAACATGGAGGTAAAGAAAGAAGTTGATAAGGACAGAATCATTGCTGATGAGAAGATGAAAGACAAGGAAAAATCAAGTGAGGATGAGGAAAAGTATGACATCTCCTCAAAATATCATTATTTGACTGAAAATGATTTGGAAGAGAGTCCCAAAGGGGGACTGGATATCTTGAAATCTTTAGAAAACACGGTCACGTCAGCTATTAACAAAGCCCAGAATGGCACACCCAGTTGGGGTGGCTATCCCAGTATTCATGCTGCCTACCAGCTGCCCAACATGATGAAGTTGTCCCTCGGTTCGTCGGGGAAAAGTACTCCTTTGAAGCCGATGTTTGGAAATGCTGAAATAGTATCGCCAACGAAAAGCCAACCTTTGGTGTCCCCGCCCAGCAGTCAGACATCCCCTGTGCCAAAAACCAACTTCCATGCCATGGAAGAGCTGGTCAAGAAAGTAACCGAGAAAGTGGCCAAAGTTGAAGAGAAAATGAAGGAGCCTGAAGCAGGGAAGCTGTCTCCGATGAAGAGAGCAACACCTTCGCCATGTAGCAGCGAAGTCAGCGAGTCCCTCAAGATGGACACTTCCAATGACATTGGGTTCAAAAGCCAACAGAATAGCCCTGTTTCACAGAGGGAGAGCTGCAAAGACAGCCCAACAGGAGAACCAGTTGAAAATGGTAAGGAGCTGGTCAAGAACATCACAAGTTCCTTGAGCAGCAGCACAGCTATTATCACCGACCACCCTCCAGAGCAGCCATTTGTAAACCCATTAAGTGCATTGCAGTCTGTCATGAATATTCATCTTGGGAAGGCAGCTAAGCCTTCCTTGCCTGCCCTTGACCCAATGAGCATGCTTTTTAAAATGAGCAACAGCCTAGCGGAAAAGGCAGCTGTGGCCACCCCACCTCTGCAGTCCAAGAAGCCAGACCACTTAGACCGTTATTTTTATCACGTCAACAATGACCAGCCCATAGATTTGACGAAAGGGAAGAGTGACAAAAGCTGCTCTTTGGGTTCAGCGCTTTTGTCATCCACATCGGTGTCTTCAGCATCCTCTTCATCTACAGTGACAACGGCAAAGACATCTGCGGTTGTGTCATTCATGTCAAACTCGCCGCTACGCGAGAATGCCTTGTCAGATATCTCTGATATGCTGAAGAACCTGACAGAAAGTCACACATCAAAATCCTCCACGCCTTCCAGCATCTCTGAGAAATCTGACATTGACGGGACTACAATAGAGGAACCGGAAGAGGCGACCCCGGCTCAGAAGAGGAAGGGGCGCCAGTCCAACTGGAACCCTCAGCATTTGCTCATTCTTCAGGCACAGTTTGCAGCCAGCTTGCGGCAGACATCGGAGGGGAAATACATCATGTCGGACTTGAGCCCTCAGGAGAGGATGCACATTTCCAGGTTTACGGGGCTCTCAATGACCACTATTAGCCACTGGCTGGCCAATGTGAAATACCAGCTCCGAAGGACAGGGGGGACAAAGTTCCTTAAAAATTTGGACACTGGGCACCCGGTGTTCTTTTGCAACGACTGTGCTTCCCAAATCAGAACTCCTTCGACGTACATCAGTCACCTTGAATCGCATCTAGGTTTTAGGCTACGAGACTTGTCCAAACTGTCCAGTGAACAGATTAACAATCAGATAGCACAAACAAAGCCACCCTCTGAAAAACTGTTGGCACCTTCGCCGGAGGAAGAAATAGGGACCTCCTACCAGTGTAAACTTTGCAACAGGACTTTTGCAAGCAAGCATGCCGTTAAGCTCCATCTCAGTAAAACACACGGGAAGTCTCCAGAGGACCATCTTCTCTATGTGTGTGAATTGGAAAAGCAGTAGCATTTGCTTTTGACACACACCCAAACCACAATGACAATTGTACTTGGCTTTGAGGAAAACTGTCCAAAACAAACAAACAAAAAACCCGCCTTAAAGCTCCCCTTTTAGTTTCTTTTCTTGGCACATAATTTTTACTTTAACTCTGGGGTGTCACTCTTGGCCTGAACGACTTCTCTCTTTCGTTGTATAACTGTACAGTGTTTAATAGAGGTGCATAATCAGCTGTTGTTACTGGTAAAATATGAAGGTTAAAACGCAGTGGTAAGTGTTTGGAACTTTGTGTAAATTGGGGTTTAGTTGCTGTGCATCCCTCCGATGCCTTGAGCTGCATGCATTAACAAGACAGTTTAATTAAGCATTTATTAACTAATTCTAGTGCACTTTTTCCATGGTGATTCAAGTGTGCTGGTCGTTCTCACCCTGTAAATTTTTAGCCCTCTGAGTACTTTGAAGCACTTTTGCATTAATTTGGTTTTTTTAAAATAAGAATAATTATTATTATATTAATGAAGTATGTATATGTTTTCCTTTTTTACAACAACAACAACCCCCTTACAGCTGAGGAGACATTCAAGCAAATCTAAGAATGGGCTTGAACAAGACGTGCCACAGTCCATTAGTTGGTTGTGCATCTGGCTGGTTAATGTTTGAAGGAGAGGATTCACCTGGAGAATGCAGACCAGCTTCTCCTGTGTGAGTTTCCCTTTGGCTGTTGCATGGAATTGCTACCAGCTTTATGCGCAAGTTGCTTGAGCAGCTAGGTGGTGGCACTTCCTGTGATGTCCAAAATCACTTCTGTTTCAGGGATCCGATACCTTGTTTCAGCACTTCCAATATCCATAGTCCAGATTGTTCAGCCTGTCTTCGCCCAGGCTGGCCTTTCTTCCCTTAGTTCTTATGGCTGGTGTGGACCAGCAGTCCTCCCAGCTTGGCTTTGCTTGAACTTTCCACAGGCAGCAACTGATGGAGTGGCGCTGCTACGCTGCTCACCTCGCCTCCACCCAACTGAGTTGCTACGGCATATCGGGATGGAGTGGAGAAGGGGCAAACCGGTGGCAAGGTCAGTGTGGTGCAAACAGGCTGCAAGAGCCCTGGATTCGCTCTGCCACGTTTACACTGCACTGATCTGACCACCGCCACTAAGGCCCTCCTCTTCTCTGTCCCAGTGTGGTGCTGAGACTCAGTCGGGCAGAAGTCAGAGCAGCAGTGGAGCCCTACCACACCACCTGCTGTTATCCACAAAGAGAGCTACTTTTCTTTCTCTGGGACGTGTCTTGTGAATCTGGTTGTAGGCTACCTTGCCAAATGGGGACCATAGGATGTTCCTTCTGGATATGCCTTTTGTTGGAATTATCTATCGCACCCCCACAACCGCAGGGGTGGCACCCATCGTGAACTTTCAGGCTATATTATTTTCACATTGAAACGTCGATGTATATATATATATTGTACAGATTTCAGAATCCTCATATGGAAAATGTGATTGTGGACAATGCCATTTCTTCTTCTTCAACGTTTTTATCAAGGGTGAATTTTTTTTTGTACCTAATATGCTCCAAGTATAAGTGGTACCTATAAATATATAAATATATATATAAATATATAAAATAATATTGTATATTTCTTTTCTAGGTCAAAAGGTTTTCTTTTAACATCTGAATAATGTAAATTATATGGAAAGATACACTCGATAGCATTTATAAAGTGTTCAAAAAAGAGAAAAACATTATTCTTGAAGCAAAGTATGGTTGTTTTCCTTTTGCTATACAGTACATCTATATTGATAGAGGTTCATGTTTAAATTATACATATTTATTCGTTGTTTGCTACCTTTTTTAAAAGAAAGAAAGAAAGAAGAAGCATTCTGGTAAACGAAGCCACGGACTGGCGTGCATTACACCTAATTTTGCACAGCATGAATTTTAAAGGTATTTATTAGTAAAATGAATAATAATAATAAAAATTCAAAAGCGAAAAAATTCAAAATCAACTCAGTGCTCAAAGGGTTAAATCTATTTGGGGGTGGAAGAATTGAAGGGGGGGAAAAACCTTGTACTGTATTTCATAAACATTGATAAAAAAAGCCTTTAAAATGTTTGTACTGTAATACTTTGCTTAAAAGTTACGAGGCATTCTGTGATATACCCTCTTCCACTTATTTATATGCACTCTTGGTTGTGTTATTTCCTATCGTAGAATGCCTTTCCACCTCTCTCTCTCTCTCCCTCCCTCCCTCTCTCTCTCTCTTCTTTTCAGTTGGTAACTTTCTGTTTTGTTCTCCCTAATTATTCTCCCAAGATTTCATACTGCAGTTTTATCTTTAGGCATATGAAAGGTAACCCGTGGTTACCAGCACACTAAGTGATTCTGTTCGTCTCCATTTTTGGCAGTTAATTTGCAGAAGTAACTGACAGCTGACACCATATGAGAATCTATGTGTACAATATTGGCATGTAAACAGCACAGACCCAGAATCGCACCCTCTGTGCCCCCTCTTCCGTTGTTGACAATGTGGCACCATTATATGACTCTTCATATAACCTTCTTTCTTTTCTTTTCTTTTTTCTACAGCCGCATTAAAATTGTCTTTTTTGCTATAATTTTGTGTTGCGTTCACAATTATATCTGATATGTGCTACGACTAACGAGCACATTAAAATTAAATTGTATACTTGCTGTTTATGACTGAAGCTTAAGGAGGCTTCTTCATCTGCCAGGTGTTGGCAGACGGAAATCTATACATAAATCACGGGAGTTTTTGTGAACTTTCGCATTTAAAGAGCAAGGGAGCAAATATTCAAAGGCTGCCTTGAAAAAAAGGGGGGGGGACAGAATGAAATGGAGGTTATATCTCCCCTTTAAACCTCCAGGAAGATTGACTGTAAAGAAGAGGGTTTATAAGCAACATTTTGTGAGGAAGCAAATAGATCGTTTGCAGAGCTGTGTATTCAAACCAAATCAGATCCTGATACGCAATGCCTCTTAAATGCATTATTAGTGTTCTGAGAAGCAAGGAGCCCTGGCAGGTTCCTCCGTGGATTAGAGAACTCCTTCCATCTCCTTTCAATTGACATGGAGAAAAATCCCGAGACTTATTACGGCAACTTTTATGATTTTCAGGATGTTTCCACTTTTGCACAAAATTGATAGCAAGGAAAGATAGGAGAATGAATGAGCGCATAGACAAACAAACGGAGACATTTATATGCTAATGGAAAACTTTTACTGGCACTCACGTATCAGTCTAACAAAACCACACGAGCTGCCATTTTAATCTTCATTAGCATACATGAACTGCAGCTTCCATATGCGAAGACGGGACGTTGGGCTAGCAAGGCAGGCAGACAAAGCAAACCGGTACACTGCAACGTTACATCTTCTTTACATGTTACAAGGGAACCCTGAATCTTGGACTTGATCCGGACAGGACTTAGGGGAAGCAAAACCAACAAACTGAGGAAGGGAAATGGGCTGCCATGCCAGGTTCTGGCAGCTGTGTCAGAATATTTAGAAAACCTGTAATCTGTGCCTCAAATGTAGCCTACTGTGTGAGGTTACAAGTCACATCACATTTTGCCCTTGGCCCTAGTCACCGTAGGCATGTGGACCCCAGAAGGACATTCTTTAGAGCAGGGGTCAGGAAACTTTTTCAGCAGGGGGCCGGTCCACTGTCCCTCAGACCTTGTGGGGGGCCAGACTATATTTTAGGGAAAAAATGAACGAATTCCTATGCCCTACAAATAACCCAGAGATGCATTTTAAATAAAACCACACATTCTACTCATATAAAAACACCAGGCAGGTCCCACAAATAACCCAGAGATGCATTTTAAATAAAAGGACACATTCTACTCATATAAAAGCACGCTGATTCCTGGATCATCCGTGGGCTGGATTTAGAAGGCAATTGGGCTAGATCCGGGCCTTACTTTGCCTACCCATGCTTTAGAGAATATGGTCCTCTCTCCCCCGGGATACAGGTTGGCTAACCCTGGCACAGCTACATTGAATCCTTTGCAGGACAGATGTGGCAAGTTCACTCAGTCCCTTACAACCCCATTACAAAGCTACCAAACCTTCAGATGCCTTATGGGTTGGCTGATGTTGGTGGGTGAAAGCTATTCAGCTTGCCACTAAGACCATCATACCTAACACCAGGGCTTTTTTTCAGCCGCAGCTTAATAATAATAATAATAATAATAATAATATCTTTATTGTCATTGCCCCCTCTCAGGGACAACGAAATTACTCGACTGCTCCATAAAAACACTAATTAAAACAATACAGCATAGTACAGCAAGGAAGATTAGATGACTTTCAAAGTCCAGGCTTCCCATTCAGGGCTGAGATCGCTCTGGAGAAGAAGCTGTTCTTAAGACGGCTCGTTCTTGTCTTCATCGTCCTGTATCTCCGTCCCGACGGCAGGAGCTCGAAGAGACAGTGACCAGGATGCGATGGATCTTTTACTATGTCCAGTGCCTTCCTATGGCACCTTGTGGCATAAATCTGCTCTAAGGTGGAGAGTGGGCAGCCAACAATGCTCTCTGCTGCCTTAACAACTCTGCACAACCCCATCCTGTCCTGGGTAGTACAGCTTCCGTACCACACACATAAGCCATAAGTGAGCACGCTCTCAATGGCACAGTGATAGAAGGCAAGCAGCAGTTTCTGCGGAAGATGGTTTTTCCTTAGAATTCTCAAAAAGTACAGTCTCTGCTGCGCCTTCTTCACAAGCCCCCTTTGTGTTGACACTCCAGGACAGATCCTCTTGTAATTCAATGCCCAAAAATCTGAACGTTGTTACCCTCTCCACACAGACCCCATCAATCAAAAGTGGCTGGATATTGCTCTTCTGTCTCCTGAAGTCCACCACAAGCTCCTTTGTCTTCCTTGTATTTATGAGCAAGTTGTTAGCTCTGCACCACTCTGTCAGCCGCTCCACCTCATCTCTATAGTGCGTTTCACCCTCCCTTTCAGGGATGAGCCCAATCACGGTTGTGTCATCTGCAAATTTGACAACCCTATTACTAGGGTGAGCAGCGACACAATCGTACGTGTAGAGAATATAAAGGAGCGGACTGAGTACGCATCCCTGTGGTGTTCCTATGTTAGTCTTAAGCATTTTAGAGGTATAAGGGCCCAACCGAACCCTCTGGGAGCGGTCTGACAAAAAGTCCAATATCCACCCACAAAGTGATAACGGAAGCCCCAGATCTTCCAGTTTAGACATCAGACGCTGTGGTAGAATGGTATTAAATGCCGAGCTGAAATCTAAAAAAAGCAGTCTGGCATAACCCCCCCGCTGCTCCAAATGTGCAAGGACGGCATGGAGGGCAATCGCCACAGCGTCCTCTGTCGATCTTTTCGTTTTATAAGCAAATTGGAATGTGTCCAGTCCCTCTGGTAGGCAGGCAATGACATGATTTCGTACCAGCTTTTCAAAGCACTTCATGATTATAGGTGTGAGTGCTACTGGACGAAAGTCATTCAGTTCTTCCGGGTTAGGTTTTTTTGCTATTGGAACGATAATAGAGGACTTTAGGCAGGATGGAACAATAGCCTGGGCTAGGGATCGATTTAAAATCCCAGTGAAAACTCCTGCTAGTTGATCTGCACAGTCTCTCAATACCCTTCCAGCTACCCCATCTGGCCCTGTGGCCTTCCTTGGGTTGATTCCCTTCAACACCTTCCTCATCTCTTCTTTTTCCACAGAGACTGCTACATTCCTTTGTACTGATGATGGTGATGGTAGTGATGATGGCAAAGCCTTCCCAGGGGGTGGTGGTGGTGGTGGTGGTAAAGCCTCAGCAGGTGTTGCTGCAGATGTTACTTCAAAACGGGCAAAAAAGGCATTCAAATCCTCTGCGAGGGATGCCCCTCCCTCGTCTGCCAGGGAATCCTTGGATTTATACCCTGTTAATTCTTGTACACCTTGCCACACCTGCCTGGTGTTGTTACTTTGTAGATGATTCTCCAGCCGCTGTCTATACGCCTCCTTTGCTACACGGATACCTCTCTTTAGATCCGCTCTAGCTAAGCTGTACAGCGACTTATTTCCACTTCTGAAAGCAGTATTTCTTGCCTTTAGCAACCCCTGGACCTCCCTTGTCATCCAGGGCTTCCTGTTTGGGTAGCCGCAACTCAGTTCCGGCTCCTCTCAGGTGGGCACAATAGACATTATACGAGAACAAGGGAGACGTTCAAGGTGAGTCCTGGCACCTCTTTTTCTAGAAAAACAGCACTGCCCAGCACAATATCTCCAGCCCAGTTCGTCAACTTCTCTGCACAACAGCTCCAGTTAAGCCTGCTTTTGCGGCTTGAGACATCTGCCCTGCCCATTTTGCAGCTCCTGGGCCAGTTCACGATACAGGAGCAATGCATGAGCTCACAAAGCTTCTGTTTCTGACACAATCATTTCACTTCAGTCTATGCTCCTTAACTTATAGATCAGATTGTAAGTCTTCCGTAAGTGGAATCTTTGATTCCAGTGGCCACGCTAGTGGGATATCATGTTATGTATAATTTGATGAGTGGCTGAAGCCACTGATATATACTTCTCCTTTTTGCAGCATTGAATTGCCACATATCTTTGCACCCACTGGACACAGACATTTTAGATGTTGCTAGGGTGTCTCCAGCCACAGCTTAGGAGTAGAGGATAGTGTAACTTAGGCATTCACTCCCTGATATCCCGAATGAAAAAGAATGGACAAAATCAAGGCTGAAAACTGTTGAAAGCTTCTATTAATCCAAATGGCAATTGAGGAGGCAGATGAACCAACAGTTGGATCCAGTGCAAAACATCTTATGTTTTTCATGCATGGGCTCAATTTCCCAGTCGAAACACAAAAATGGTCAACTCTATGCAAACGCTGGGTAAATTCAGACAAACAGGAAGTGGTGCTATAGTTATGGGGTCTCAAAGATGCTCTCAGTGATGGTCATTAATGAAAAAGACCATAGAGTGGTCGTGTGAGAGCATGAAGATGGAAACATGGGTTGAGAGGCTTTCCTTCAGTGTCTTGTTTTCCTTCACAGATTGGATTTTCATCTGGGCTTTGCAAACACAGGAGCTCAAGAGACAGCATAATGAAAATAGCACACACTTGGGAAGAAAGTGGTACATTGATATTGGGATGAGCAAGGTGCGGGGGAGGGGGACAAGCTTTAAATCAAAAGTGGATAAAGGTGACCCTGGTCTAACCCCACCCAAGTTGTGGCTTGTTACTGTATACTGTATATCTTCCAGCCATCACATTTACGCAGTATCTTAAAATAACATTTGTGATAAATGTGCAATTTAACTAATTTATGGTGCTCTGATGTGCTCAGGGCTACATGCAAGATGAAAATCTTAAATGGAGCTTGAACAGCTCACTTCACAACAAGAAATCAATATGCCAGATCTGAGAAAGAATCTCAATGAAGTCAACATTTAGCGTGTGTGTGTGTGTGTGTGTGTGTGTGTGTGTGTGTGTAAAATATAAGAATGTCTTTAAATTTTCAACAGAAAGGATTGTATAATTAATTGAAATATTGCATATAGGGTTGTTGTTGTTTTTTTTTTTTTAAGCAACTACTATTGGAGCCCAAATCTCTCCAGCAACTTCATTATATTTTCTTTTGGCATCAGAAATTGTAGCTTGGCTGGTCTAATTATACCATTGCCTCCGTCGTGCAAACTACATTGTAATTTTCTAACGGAAGAAAGACAGCTTTGCATTGTTTAAATCTGCAATATTCACAATATTGGGCTAATCAATTGCTTTTAATATTTTTGTTGGTAAACACTTAGGTAATTGATTTCCCACAAAAAAAGAAATAGAAACAAACCTGTTTGTAAATTGGAAAAGAGTGTGGGGAATGGTTTGCATGATTTTTGTAAGATATTTCATATTCTTGTTCCAGTAAGTGTTCAAAATGTAGGCGAATATCATGGTCAAATCCTGATGCATATTACAAATCCAGGTGGATATTTTGGATGCCCACTTTTCAGACCTAACAAGTTAATGCTGAAAATTATGTCTGCCTATATTCACTGAACTCACTAGAATATCTCTGATATTTGGAGGTTTATAATATTGGTCTGGGATTGCCAATACTTACAATATTTACAATGGTGACATTTGCCGAATTTCAAGCTTTCACTATAATACAGCACACGTTCGTGCACGCATGTGTAATGAATGGAAGAAGCTTTTTAAATTCTATATCTTCCGAATGTTACAGTTCATCTGCAGGAGAAAATTAATGAAGTAATTCCATTCAGTACAGGGGGAAATGAGTTGACTGGTAATAGGTAAATTTAATAAATGTTGCGTTTTTCAAATGTGCCTCTGAAGAGCTCTTTAAGTTTCTTGGAAAAATACATATCTTTTCATTTCTTGCTTTTATTCCTTTGTCTCTGTGTAAGTTAGCACCGCAGTAAGTATTATGTTACTTATTTCAGCCAATGATGTCCAAATATTATTTGCTGTATTACGTAACAGAGGAACAGATCATAAAAGTTAAACGAAAAGGGTGGGAAGATGAAAACGTTTCTAGCAACAAATGGAATCACCATTTGCTCTAGCTTGGACAAAACCTGTTTTCTTTCCTCAAAAAGGAACACTCTTGCATTTATGATAGAAGCCAGTCACACAAATTTATCTTGGCCACAGGAAAGCAGCCCATCCGTTCCTCATTTCTCCTCTATTGGATCTTGGTGGCAAGGATTGCTAACTAGTCCACATTCATTTGGCCCAATACAGGAGTGATGCATAGTTGTGATCCACCAGCACGTTTACAGGTGAGAATTTCCCATCTCAACGATGTACTAAAGGCTGTTGAGAGTGCAGGGTGACCATCAAACAACTCTCTGCACAGTAGTCCTGGCTAGGGATGGAAGGAGCTCTGCCTCTCTCATTTTTCCAGTCTTAAATTCAGCTCTCCACATTTCTGCAGCAATTTCCAATAAACATTAAAAAAAACCTTTATGACAATTCACCAGCATTTCAGTGGTGTGACTTTCTCAGAAATACATTTTTGTACGCAGTTTAGACTCAGGTACACATTTTTGCAAACAAAAATTGTGTGTGTGTGTGTGTGTGTGTGTGTGTTTTCCAACCTTGCTCGTGTGCAGGAGTGCATATATATATATATATATATATATATATATATATATATATATTGGGGGGTGGGGGAGGTGAAGATCCCTTAGCCCTGGGAGTTGGCTTTTAGGCGCATGTAAATACAAAATAGTACTTTGTCAGAACGAAGATCAATGCAGAGAGAGAATGCTGCCTTGGCATGAAAATCCAGGGGTTGCCTAACCCACGCGCTTCCTCTTAATGGAGCAGTGTGGGTGCAGGAATGTGGCATTCCTTCCTGCACTGCTCGAGTAATACATGCAAGGATCATTGATTCAGTATAGAAGGGAAGGTGTGCTCAGCAGTAGAACTGGCCACAGAGATGGGGACAGATTCAGTTCAGTTCCCATTGAAAGGTAAAACTAAGGTCCAGGAAAGCACAACAGTGGGAAGGATGTCTTCCTGTTTCCCAACAACTGCTACAGTGGTACCTTGGGTTACAGACGCTTCAGGTTACAGACTCCGCTAACCCAGAAATAGTACCTCAGGTTAAGAACTTTGCTTCAGAATGAGAACAGAAATTGTGCTCTGGCGGCACGGCGGCAGTGGGAGGCCCCATTAGCTAAAGTGGTACCTCAGGTTAAGAACAGTTTCAGGTTATGAACGGACCTCCAGAACGAATTAAGTTCTTAACCCAAGGTACCACTGTACCTGTTAAAAGTAGAGCAGAGCAACCAAAATGATCAAGGGGATGGAACGACTCCGCTACGAGGAAAAGTTGCAGCATTTGGGGCTTTTTAGTCCAGAGAAAGGGTAAGAGTTGACAGATAAAATCATGAATAGCACAGAGAAAATGGATGGAGAAAAGTTTTTAATTTTTTCTCATGATGCTAGAACTCATGGGCATCCAATGAAGCTGGCTATTGGGAGATTCAGGGCAGATAAAAGAGAGTCTATCTTCACAAAGTGCGGAGTTAAAATATGGAACTCACTGCCACAGGAGGCATTGATAGCCACCAACTTGGATTGTTTTAAAAGAGGAGTAGACAGATTCATGGAGGATAAGGCTAACTCTCCATGAATAAGGCTGCTAGTCATGATAGCTATGCTCTGTCTCCACGGTTGGAGGTAGTAAAGTTTCTGAAAACCAGTTGCTGGAAACCACAGGAGGGGAGAGGGCTCTTGCACTCGGTTCCTGCTTGTGGGATCCCCCACAGGCATCTGGTTGGCCAATGTGAGAACAAGATCCTAGACCAGCTCAGGCTATATGTACAGGTTTTCAAACCATGGTTTGCAGACCACTGGGTGATCCATGAGCTCCACTCAGAGCCACCCAAAAAATGTTGTAGAATGGACATGAATATCTGTCTTTTCCTTGGCATTTGATTTATATTTTTTTCCTGACAACAGAGATCCAAGGCCATTTTTGGATTTATTGAACAGGCTCACAAGGCCCTGGCAAAGTGCTCGTGATTTTCATACTACAGCGCTGGTGCAGTCTACTTGTTAGAAGTAATAATTTACCAGATCAACAACCCTTCTCAGTACCCTGACCCAAGAGCTGGTATTTTCATAGTTTATGTGCTGTTTGGTTGAAGGCAGTTGGACTAGATCAGGTTTCCTCAACTTCAGCCCTCCAGATGTTTTGGGACTACAACTCCCATCATCCCTGACCACTGGTCCTGTTAGCTAGGGATCGTGGGAGTTGTAGTCCCAAAACATCTGGAGGGCTGAGTTTGCCTATGCCTGGACTAGAAGAACCTTCCAAACTCTATGGTTCTTTGATTCTATGATTGTAAAGACAACTCTGTTATCCTGCCCCCACCTTCCCCCCTCCAAGAGCTGCTGTGTTACCCTCTCAAAGCTTCCACAGCTGCTGCCTCAAGGAGGACAAATGATCCCCTTTTCACATCGTGGAGCAGGAGGCGAGGAGCCCAGTTAAAAGGGAACAGGGCGCCTGTGGCTACTTGCTTGGGAGCAGGTCCAAAGGAACTTACCTCCTCAGTCCCACCCTCCCAAAGTGGGGGGGGGGGGCGGAACCTCAACAAGGAATCTCCCTTTCTTTCCCTAGAAGAAGAAGAAGAAGAAGAAGAAGAAGAAGAAGAAGAAGGGGAGGCGGCTCTTGGAGACACTGTAGGGAGTTTGAATTTTCCTTTTTTGGGGGTGGGGGAGGCTGTGCCATCGGCCCCTTTCCCTGGGGGAAAGAAAGAAAGGAAAATAAATAAATAAATTTGAAGTTGAAAAATGTATCCTCTTTCTTTGTTTTCGGTGGTTTTCTAAAAACAAAAACAAAAAAAAGACCAACAACTTTGGGGGAGTAGTCAGTAGTTTTACTTTTTGGAATATGGCAAGCCTAGTTTTGAATTTGGTTTGGCAAAAATTTCACGGTAAAAACTGTACTTTTCTCCCTAGCATGAATAATAAATACTTAAGAAACTGCAAAGAGAACTGACCAGAGGGAGGGGGAGGTATTTCCTGGTTACACAAATATTAAGTTCCTTCTATGTGAGATTGAAAACAGCATTACAGGTTGGGGGAGCACATCTGGCAACTTCAATTTCAGCTTATCTTCCTGCCCCCCAGTTCTCCACATTTCCACATCAGTTTGCAAATGATTCTATTAAAAAACAAATCCTCATGATAACTTGTTAGAACTCCGACAAGAATTTATTGTACACATTTTGGTATGCAATTTTGCTGAAAATGCACTCCTTCCTCAAGCAATTTCTCCTAATGGAATGAACTTCTGGGTGTCATTTTCACTGATGCATGCATTTTAAAAGCACACTCTTAAGCTCATATGTGCATTTTGGCACACCTTCTGGTTGGAGAACTGCATTGCAAAATACAGAGAAATACAAATTTCAAAGGATGGTCACATTTTGGTTCTTGTATTATTTCAGAAAGTTCAAACCAGGTACCTTTAAAGGCAAACTTGAACCAAATTCCTTCCCCATCCTGAATCACAGGATTCTTAGTAAGCGAACAGGGGGAGAGTGAAAATGAGGCCGGAAAGGACAATTGCCCTCCTTCTTTGCATGTGTTGCATTACAGGACAGGGATGGCTCTCTATTTGTTGGTGGGCTCCCACAAATCCCAGGCTGTATGGCCAATGCTTAGAGTTGTTGGTAGCTAGAGGTCCAGCAACATTTGGGAGGCCACAGACTAGTCACTCCTGTTACAGAATCAAATGCATCGCATAGATCACCAGCAGTGCTATCTTCTGCATGTTCCTCAGAAGCTAAGCCCCACTCAGCTGAATGGGACTTGTTTCGAGTTAATAAATAATAGAAGTAAGCTCCACAGAGCTCAGTGAGGCTTACTTTCTAGTAGCCATGAACAGAATTGGGCTGTCACTCTTTTGTAAGTAATCCAGGAAGATGAGCTGCATCTCCTCTCAGCAGCTTGTCATACTAGGGTAGCCTTAGAAACAAAGAATCATAGAATTGTAGAATTGGACGGTGGCCCAAGAGTAATCTACCCCAACCTCCAGCAATGGAGCTAGAGAATCCCTGTCAAGGATTCACACAGCTATTAATAGTAGTAGTAGTAGTAGTAGTAGTAGTAATAATAATAATAATAATAATAATAATAATAATAATAATAATACCCCGCCCATCTGGCCAGGTCTCCCCAGCCACTCTGGGCGACCCCCAATAGAATATTAAAAACATGATAAAACATCAAACATTAAAAAATTCCCTAAACATGGCTGCTTTCAGATTTCTTCTAAAAGTCAGATAGTTGTTTATTTCTTTGACATCTGGTGGGAGGGCGTTCCACACGGAGGGTGCCACTACCGAGAAGGCCCTCTGCCAGATTCCCTGTAGCTTTGCTTCTCACAGTGAGGGAACCTCCAGAAGGCCCTCAGCGCTGGACCTCAGTGTCTGGGCAGAACGATGGGGGTGGAGACGCTCCTTCAAGTATACTGGGCTGAGGCCATTTAGGGCTTTAAATGTCAGCACCAGCACGTTGAATTGTGCTTGGAAATGTACTGGGAGCCAATGTAGATCTTTCAGTACCGGTGTTATATGGTCTTGGTGGCCACTCCCAGTCACAAGTCTAGCTGCTGCATTCTGGAGAATCCCTGATAGGTAGCCACCTAACCTCTGTTTCGAAACCTCCAGTAAAGGAGGGTCCACCACCTTCCAATGTAGTCTGTTTCACCGTTGAATAAGCTCTTACCATCAGAAAGTTCTTCCTAGTGTTTAGTTGGAATCTCCTTTCTTGTAACTTGAACCCATTGGACTGGGTCCTTCCTTCTGGAGCTGCAGAAAACTAGTTTGCTCCATGTAAGAGGCCTTCTGTCCATTTTTTGACTAAAAGCCCCAGCCAGGAGAGCCAATGGTCAGGGAGAATGGGACCTGGAATCTGACAACACCTGGAGGGGACAACTTTGAGAAAGGCTGGGTTAGCATAAGGGTGTGCATTCCTATTATGTGACTTGTGCTTTGGGGCCTAGATAACTTAGTGTGGTGGGGTAATTATTTTCTCCTGACCTTTTGATTCCCAGGTAGCATCTTGCCTCAAATAATCCATGTTCAAGAACAAACCTAAACTATATAGGAACAGAGGAAGCTGGGTCAGGTCATTGTTCCATGCAGCTCAGTATTGTCTACACTGACTGGCAGTGGTTCTCCAAGGTTTCAGGCAGGGGTCTCTGCAGGCCCTACATGAAGATGCCAATGGGGATAGAACCTGGGACCTTCTGTATGCAAAGCAGATGATCTACCACTGAGCTATGACCCTTTCCACAATATGATGGAATCCAGCACAGGTCTCCAGCAAGAAGCTGACATCTGCTTCATTTCTCCAGTTTCCAGCTCCAGTTCAATATTCAACATTAGTGTACAAATCCCTAAAGGATTTAGGCCTCAAATACCTTAAAGACCACCTCCTTCCCCACGGACCATTTTGACTGCTGAGATTGGCAGAGTGGGCTCTCCTTGTATTTCTTCTGCACTCAAAAGCTATGGGGTTGGTGACCCAGGGGGAGAGGGCCTGCTTTGTGGTGGCCCCTAAGCTGTGGAACTCCATGCCCACATGAGTAAGTTTGTACAGCTTCCAGAGAATCCTGAAGATGCATTTACTCTGGCTTTTGATGCTTCAGGTGTACGTATATTTTTTTATGACCCACCTTATTTCTGCAATTGTAAGTTGTTTTAAACTGTTTTTGATCTTGTGTTCTAATATTGGTGTTTTAATGTTGCAATCTGCCCTGGAACATTAGGATGAAGGGTGGGTAATAAATAAATAAAAAGGAAAATTAGAAAGAGAGATAAAAGAAACACTATAAAACTTGAGCATGAATTGGTTGCGAGTAGCGTTATTTCAGTTCTATCCTACCCAGTTCCTTTTGGTGCCATATTAAAATAGGGGAGGGGGCACCGTTAAAGCTGTCATAGTTGTGAGTTAGTGACCTTTCTAGGCTGATGAAACGAAATTACTCAAAAATGATTTTTTTTTTAATTGGAACATTTGTTGGGGGGAGGGTTAAAAAAGGAGGTTGGTTTGTTTTTTTTAAAAGGATTCTCATGCGAGGGAGGGAAGAAGAAATAAATGTGCCTAATTTCCTTGCCAGAATGAGAAAGCAGGAAGAAGCCTTTCCAAAAAAGATTTAAACCTTTGCAAAAGAGGACAAGGGAATGAGGTAGGTGTGTCAAGAGGCTGCTCTATTCTCTGTCTTTCTTCTTTTCTCTCTCTCTCTCTCTCTCTCTCTCTCCCTCTTTTTAAAACTCGAGGTACAGTCGCTGTAGTTCCGCCTCAGTGACCACGAAACCAAGTCGGCAAAAGCTGAAGGACTCAGCTCCTGAAAGCCTCATCAGGACTTGTCATCGCTCTAATGAATATCATTTAAATTGCTTTGTATATTGGTGGAGTTTGGATGTCGATTTAATTTGTGCATGTGTTTTGAGTTCTTCTGCTTGGCTACGCTAACAGAGAGCAACAGCCTAATGAAAAGTGAGTTGGTGACAGTATGATGAGCTCCAACCCAATCAAATGGGTTTGAAGGGCTGTTTTGACAGGGATCTTTAAAGGAGATCTCAAGAGGGAGGGTGTAGCATTTTCTTCTTCTCCTTCTTCTCCTCCTCCTTCCCTTTCTTTTACTGTCGTGCAATTGTTTCAAGCTTCGGGCTCTCCTCCCCCCCCCAAATCTATCAATGGCTGCAGCTTTTCCTATCCTAAACGTCAGTTTGCAAATTGATACATACATAACATGCTAGTGAGCTTCCCAGTGTTCCCAGTGTTTCATATATATATATATTCTTTCCATAGTGCTAAATGTTTCAATGCAAATTGGCTTTGAAGCCAATCTTCTAGTTGAAAATTGTTGCTCTGTGTTTAGTGTCCCCTCTTTTCTTCTGCTACAGTTCCCAGAGTGCTCCAGGTTCTTTATCAACATTATGGTTACCCCAAAGAGTATTCTGTGAGAATATGCTGCTTTTGAACATAGGAATGGTGATTTCCTGTCACTGGCAACTACAAGGTGTAGCACTTGATGCACAGAACATCACCCCAGCATCTTCTTTGCCATGTGGTAGAGTCATGTGATACTGCACAGCCAATAATGTTCCATGCTGGCTATAATGTCATGACATGCATGCTAACACTAAGATAAATCAGTGTGGTAGGCCCTACTTGAGATTACAATGCCAAGTGAAGTTTGTGGGACTCTAGTGTGTGAGAAGGCCTTCTCTGCAGTGACACCCAGTCTCTGCATAACTTCTCCTTTGAGGTGTGTCTGGTGCTGATGCTAACTTTTGGTTGATAGCGGAAGATGCATTCACTACCTAGGTCAAAAAGCCACCGCCCCATAATGTGACAGGTCCTGCAGTGTGAAAAGAACATTGGAGAATGCTAGCATTATAACCAGGAAAACTAACGCAATATGCCCCATGTCTGAATGCGTCCTGGCTCTCAATGAACTGGAAATGTGGGAAAAGCAAGGTCTCCACCAAACCATGTGGTGGTTTCACCACCATCATTATTGGTATGCCACTTTGGGACCCACAAAGTGTCAAACAAGCAATAATAAATGCAACAGTTCAAGAAGCATATTGAGAATACCAAAAAAACACACCCCTGCATCACCAATAAATACAGAAAATAAATTCATGCAGTGTTATGTAAAGCAATACAAATAAGCTAAGACAAGAGCTTTCAACAGAAGAGACAATAATGCCTGATGCAGAAATATGAGGTGGCTACCATCTTGCACTGTGCATAAGCAAGCCCTGTCCCATTCTACCCTGCTCCTACTCCCTGTCTGTCTTCTTCTGGGTCCAAATGGACTCATGCGCCAATGATTGCATGTCAATTGGATGTGCCTAAAATGGCCACCGCATATATACAAAATTAGATGTGTGGGTGGGGGTGGGAAAGGAAGTCACTCTTCCAAAAAGATATGCTACAGGTGTTTGCCACAATCACCTTAGATGCACTGGATGGAAACTAAACTGTGTTCCTTGTGAGTTTTTAAATCACCAGCTTTCTCCTTGAACATCCTTTCCAACACTGTCATCAAGGCGCTTAAGAACCTAAGAAAAGCCTGCTGGATCAGGCCAATGGCCCATCTAGTCCAGCATGCTGTTCTTGCAGTGGCCAACCAGATGCTTGTGGGAAACATCTGGCATTCAGAAGCATTTACTGTCTCCAACTATGAAGGCAGACATAGCCATTGTGGCTTGCAGCCATCAATAGCACTGACATTCTCCATGAATTTGTCCAGTCCTCTTTTAAGGCCATCCAAGTTGACGGCCACCACAACCTCCTGCAAGTTCCATCATTTAACTATAGACGATGTGTGTGAAGAAGTACTTTCTTTTACACTTAGCAACCGTGAGTCACATTTGAGCCCTAAACTAATGAAGATTGGTTTGGTCCACTCTTGTGGTCTGTCTGCATTTTCTCCATAGACAACTCACACCCAAGCTGCTCCCCTTGAGCTGAGATCCACAGGACGAGAGCTCTTGGAATCCTGCCCTTCAAGTTTGTGACTTTTGGCTGATGCCAAAGTCTTGTGCCCTGAAAGGTGTGATCCTTAAATAATTCATGGGGAGGTGGGAAATGAAACACTGCGGCCTCAGTCCCAGGTGAGTCCTCTGTCAGTAAACACACCAGGTCCTCCTTCCCTCCCTTTGGGGCACCTATTCCTTTGGGTCAGTGCCACCCTTCTTGCTTGAAAATGGAGCCAACACAGGTGGGTGAAGCCTGGCTTGACTCCAGATATACTGGAGGAGCGCAATAGCCCTCTTCTATCAAATCTTCACATTCCAAGGCTCATATATTATCTGCATTGGGTGCCCTTTGCAGATGAAATGTGGCCAGCGGTTCACTTTTACACAGAATGAGACATGCAGCCCTCTCTCCTCTTGTGATTCCCAGGACCTGGTATCCAGAGGCATACTGCCTTGGCCCAATGGAGGCATAATAATAATAATAATAATAATAATAATAATAATTGGGCAGCTTCCAACAAAGATTAAAAATACATTAAAATGTCACACATTAAAAACTTACCTGAACAGGGCTGCCTTCAGATGTCTTCTAAATGTCAGGTAGTTGTTTATCTCTTTGACATCTGATGGGAGTGCGTTCCACAGGGTGGGCACCACTACCGAGAAGGCCTTCTGCCTGGTTCCCTGTAGCTTTGCTTCTCGCAGTGACGAAACTGCTAGAAGGCCCTTGGCACTGGACCTCAGTGTCCAGGCAGAATGATGTGGGTGGAGACGCTCCTTCAGGTATACTGGGCTGAGCCTGTTTAGGGCTTTAAAGGTCTCGGCGGCTACCCCCAGTCACCAGTCTAGCTGCCACATTCTGGATTAGTTGTTGTTTCTGGGTCACCTTCAAAGGTAGCCCCACGTAGAGTGCATTGCAGTAGTCTAAGTGGGAGATAACTAGAGCATGCACCACTCTGGCGAGACAGTCCGTATACTTGGAAGTATATGGACAGGCATACTTGGAAGTCCCTGCTACTTACTGTCTTTTGCTCTGTGGGTGCTTATTGGGTGTGGGTGGTAGGAAGGTGGCAGGCAGACTGCCTGTCTGTCAGGGGAGAAAGAAAACCAAATGCAGACCTCCAAAATCCAGAAGGGTGGATGTTGAACATTTGCAAAGCAAACACGTACCCCCAGTTTGGAGGAGGAGGGAACAGAAGGAACACACAGGAGGCTATCCCCCCAACCCTTGAGACCCCTTAAGAGGAGAACAAAGAAACACACATCTTATTCTAATCAAGACCCTCTTCCTCAACTGGTTTATATGCTTACTTTAAAAAAATGTGTTTGCAGTATTGTGTACAAATCTAGTGTGGTACCACTTTAAACAATCCTGGCTTCCTGCAAAGAATCCTGGGAACTGCAGTTCATTCAGGGTGCTGAGAATTGTTAGAGGAATCGTTCTATTTCCCTCAGGGGGCTACAATGCCCAGAGATCCCTGGGAAGAGGGGTTGCAGAGGGTTCCTGGGCACTGAGGAGATGTTCAGGTGCCATCATTTGCCACATTGGGGCATACCAGCATCACAATTACCTTTTGGTGGTTTCAATAGAAAGGCCAATGATGGAATTGCTTAGCAAACACCTATTGATCTCATTGACTTTGGTAAGTTTGCTTTCATTGAACCATTGTTCAACAATGTATCAGATCCATTAATCATCTCTTTCATTCCAGGATCAGGGCTTCAGTTCTTTCCTTAAGACCTAATTTTGTTCCACCCAACTTACTTGAGATGGAAATTAAATGGACACAACTAAGCTGTGTTTCTTTGGCACAATTTGCAATAAGATCTGCGTTGCCCTGTATTTGCAAGATATGTCCTTGATTGCTTCCCAGCTAAACTCAAAGCGCTGCTACATAACCTCGGATCCAAATATCTGAACATGGGAACACAGCAAGCTCCCTTGGACCTTCTACACCGACAGGAGATGCTCTACCAATTGAGCTACAGTCCTCCCTCAATGGCCTGCTCTGCCATTTTCTCATATTCTAATTCACATTGAGTTCTACATCTCAGGGTCATTGCCTTTGGAAGTAACGTGAGTGGTTATGAGGAAGGTTCCATTTTGCTTGCATTTAAATGAGAAATTACCTTATTCATATTTTTTGAACCAAAAAACCAAACCAAAACACAAAGAGCCTTCAAAATTCACACCCTCCAAAATTTGCAACACAGTTCTCAAGCCAAACAATATCTATAGAGTGGTACCTCTGGTTACGAACTTAATTCGTTCTTAACCTGAAATTGTTCTTAACCTGAGGTACCACTTTAGCTAATGGGGCCTCCCGCTGCCGCCGCGCCGCCGCTGTGCGATTTCTGTTCTCATCCTGAGGGAAAGTTCTTAACCCGAGGTACTACTTCTGGGTTAGCGGAGTCTGTAACCCGAAGTGTTTGTAACCCGAGGTACCACTGTATACATACACTGAAAGAAAATGTGCATAACTTAAAGGGAAACTGCTTGCAAAAATGTGAATATTGGTCAAAATGTGTCTATTAGGAGAAATATGCATGGAAATGCTAATGAATTTTCTTCAGGATCCGCCCCCCCCCCAAAGCACGAATTGCTACAGAAATGTTGAAAAACTGAATTAAAGATTGGGAAGCTGAGAAACTGAGAGAAAGCAAAATTGACACTTTCATCAATCCCTACCAGGAAGAATATCTTTTCAGTATTTCCCTGGCTGTGAAATACCCTCCTCCAGGGGAGAACTTATCTGGCACTTACTTCATTATCATTTCAATGCCAGGCAAGGTCCTTTTTATTTTTTTAGGCTTTTAAACATTGCATACTTTTAGAGGGTTTTTTTTTAATTAAAAAAATCTTCTTTTGGCTGTTGTGAGTTTAGTTGATTAGCGTTTACCCTGTGCAGTTATTTTATTGTCCATATTTGTTCTGCATTTTCTTTTACTTTTTTACTGGCTATTGAAGCATAACAGGGGCATGCCTCTTATGAATGAATGTGCAGTGAGGCCTAGCAACCGTTTTAGAGCCTAGAATGGTTGTTGTAGAAATCCCTCACTAGTGGGCACCATTTTACTTCCTCTAAAACCCTTCAGTACAGGGCACTGTGGGAAAATGTAAACAGTAGCACCTGGCTCAATAGTTCTTAAGGACCTTGACTAAACGTCTCTACAATTTCCCCATATATTAGCCCCATCCCATTTCCTAGACTCTTGAACTCTCTTCCTGGAGAAGCTAAACTTAGCTTACCCCTATTCTAAATTCCCTTAAGGAACCTCTAGGAGGGTCTACTGTTGGCTGAGCCACAAGATGACTATCAACCTGACATAAGAACATATAAAGAGCTTGCTGGGTCAGGTCATTGTCTTGCCTTGTTCAGCATCCCATTCTCACATTAGCCAAAAATATTCCTGTGGGAATTCCACGAGCAGCACCCAAGCAGTATCTTCTCTCCTGTGACTTCCAGCAACTGGTATTCAGAAGCATGACTGCCTCCAAATCTGGAAGGAGAGCTTCTTCTTCTTCTTCTTCTTCTTCTTCTTCTTCTTCTTCTTCTTCTTCTTCAGCAATCACTCATAGCCAAGTAAGATTATCTTCCATGAACACGGTTTTAACAGTGAGTTCATAAGTGACTGTGGAGGCCGATTCTGGATCCACATGTCCTTCCACAGTGGGGACATAGGCTTCCGGGTTGATCACGGTGAGGGTTTGCCAACTGTGCCTTCTTCTTTACACGTTTCTCCCTTTCATCCTGAGTTTGAGCGTCTTCAAAGCCCATGACACCTTGGATAAAGGCTGTTCTCCAAACAGGCCAGTGGAAGGAGAGAACAGCCCTCATGACTAGTAGCCATGGATCACCCTTTCCTCAATGAATTTGTCTAATCATCTTTTAAACCCATCCAAGTTGGTGGCCACCACTGCCTGCTGTGAGAACAAGTTCCATAGTTTAAGCATGTGCTGCAGGAAGAAGACCTGAAGCTTCCAAAGGGTTTTTGAGGACTGAGGCCTAGGTCACAATGGCCAGGGTTTGGGATAGGTGTGAGTCCCTCCTTAGGAGAAAACATTTGGGAAACTGGAGGGCAGGTTTGGGCATGGCACTAAAAACCACATATCTATGAGGACTACATCAAAATGCATACCTTCCGTCTCTTTGGTCTGTTCTCTAGAATTATGTCACCATTCCATTGTCTGTCAGATGTGATCTAGGCTTCAGCTATCCATTTCACGTACATTGCTTTGAGCATAGCATTTACTTTTCCCCACTCTCAGATCTGACTTTCGGAACCAGAACACACATTCCAAGTGGGAGTTGCCAGCGATTTGCGAGGATTTTGCTAGAAGGAATGTGAAATGTTAGTTTACAAAAAGATAACTCGGCTATTAAAACCAACAGCCCCTTTAAAAGCAAACACCCTATTAAAATATAGGAACAGTTTATAGTGTAAATAAAATTGAGGCTATGGATTATTTAAAGATAAAAGATTTTAGGACCGAGTGATGATGAGATAAAAATATATTTAATTGCGCCATGTCCCCCCCTCCCCACACACCTCCTTCCTAAAGTGAAGTTCAAAGAAGACACTCAGAGGAAGACGTTAAAATCTATTTTGCTTCTACAGCTGCATAATTGTGATTTGGCTTTTATTTTCCAATCTGAATCGGATTTCTGCAGAGAGAGAGGGAGAGAGGGCGAGATGTGCTTAAGCTCATAAATGGCAGAATTTATCTTGCTTGTGAATCTATACAGTGGGAACGAGAGGAAGACGTTCCCTTCAAGATCCATCTCCCGAGCTGAGTGACAGACGCAATAATTCCTTCTATTAGTCAGATCCATTGTCTTTATTTTGCATGGAGCACTACTGCGTTACTGAGGTAGACTTCCACGGCAATGCATATTTTAAGGGTTATTTGGCAACACAAGTAAAGCTAAAAGTAGCCTCTTAATCTAATTAATTGACATTTCTGAATTGTGCTTTCACAACAACACATGGTTTCATGTTCTGGGTTTTAGCACTTGTCAAGCTTTTTCGGAGAATGTTTTGGTCAGGATGACAAGATAATTCATGACTGAGGCTCTGAGCTGGAGAAGTGTTTAAGGCTATAATGATTTATTATCATCACAGAATAACAAAATTTACAAAGCACTTGATCGGAAATTTTTTGGGGGGATAAGTTTTCCAGCACAGTAGAAAAAACACAGGAAATGGTGCAGCAGAGGCAAATTGAGTGAGGGGGCACTGAAGGTGCATGTGTGGGTGGACCGATAATTTATTTATTTATATGAGAATATTTATAGCCCCCTACCTTTTCGGTAGTCTGAGCAAAATCCACCAGGAGGCTTCCAGATTAAAACATCATAAAACATAGAGCATCATAAAGTACATTAAGACAATAAAGCAGCAGACAGCAACATTAAACCAAAATCAAATAGCAATAAAACTGCATAACAGTCCAATTCAATACCGGCGGTAACTAAAAGCCAGCAGCACTATCTATTTTTATTATTTTTTTAAAAAAAATGTGGGCAGAAATATAACCATTTTTAAATGGCCCCTAAAATGTAGCACAGGTGGCACCAGGCAAACACCTCTAGAAAGGGAATTCTGCAGGTGAGGGGCCACCACAGATAAGGACCCGTGCCCAACAGCTGCCCGCCTCACCTCCCATGGTAGAGGGCCCAATCAAGAAATAGCCTTGCAAACAAAGAATGACCTTGCAAACAAATATGTATGACTGCAATGGGGGGGGGGACATTAAAAGTACCTGTATGTTAATCATAGATTAATAGAATTGTTGTAGTTCTGTGGTTGTGGAACACTGGCCTAAAAATCCAGGTCAACTTTCCAATGCTTCTATTGCACCCAGTGTATTTCCAGAAAAATTCCAACATTTTAGTACTTAGAATCATAGAATTATAAAGTTGGAAGGGACTCCTGGTCCACTCCCTGCAATGCAGGAATCACAGCTAAAGAAGCTAATCTTTAGCTAATCACAGCTAAAGACGCTAAAGAGGCTATCCAACCTCTGCTTTAAAACTTTCAGTGAAGGAGAGTCCATTACCTTTCAAGGAAGCCCATTCCACTGTTGAACAGCTCTTACCATCAGAAAGTTATTCCTAAGGTTTAGTTGGAATCTCCTGTCATTTGAATCCATTGGTTTAGGTCCTATCCACTGGAGCAGCAGAAAGCAAGCTTGCTGTATCTTGCATGTGACAGCCCTACAGGTATTTGAAAAGGGCTTGAGTTAGGGCTGAGCTACACATTCCACAAAAAAAATTTGGATGGTAGCTTGAGAGGAGGCAGAATTCTGGTCTGTAACACCATCAGTCCATGGGGAGGAGGGAACCTACTTTTGAATCTCCCCCAAGCACACCTTGTGTCAGTCAAGTTGTACATTACAGAGATGGATATCCCACCATGGGGCCATGTTTGGGAGGTCAGAGCATTCATTGTATGCCGAAAACAAAATGGTGGCAACTATTTGTGGTCTTCGTCATGATAGTGATGGGGAAGTCACTCATATCTTGGCACGGGGGAGAAATTAATTGCAATTTGTCTTTAAAGGCAAAGCTACCTGGTTTGTACTTTCTGAAACAATTACAAGAAGCAAAACACAGCCATCCTTTGAAATTTTCACTTTTCCGAAAATTCAGTTCTCCAAACATGCAATACGTACAAAAGTGTATATGCTAAGCTAAAGCATTTCTTAAACTTCAAATATTGGGGGGGGAGGAGTATTTTGCACTCTGCACTAGGTATTCTATAATCTGTATAACTGGATCTTGTTATTTACTTAAAGTTGTTCGGTTCAGTTGAAATCAATAAAAACGATTTTAAAAATAAAATATGCTGTTTTAAGGGACCCTATGTTATTTTATGAGAATTTGCTTTGCAAAAATGTGTCTATTAGGTCAAAATGCATACAGATGTGCATATTAGGAGAAATTCAGATTAAAGCAGTTCATAAGGACTTTAAAAAGTTGTAGAAATGTAGAAAACTGAACCTCAGATTGGGAAAACGAGAAACTAAGTGAAACTAAAAATGATAGATTTGTCCATCCCAACTTGCATCCAAACATCAGAAGAAGGATCCCTCATTATCTTGCCACCCTACCATAGAAAATGGCAATAAAATGCAACCTAGGGTTGAAGGCACACAAGGTCATCTTGCTGAAGCAAAGGAGGTCAAGGTCTAGTCCAGGGGTCAGCAAGGTTTACCGGCCATGGGCCAAATCATTCCCATGGAGATCATCTGTGGGCTGGACTGGTACAGTGTGATGCCGGAAATCGCTTCTGCGCATGCCCAGATGCTGGAAATTGCACCTGCGCAGAAGCAATTTTTGGGGTCTGGACATGCGCAGACAAGATTTTCGGTATCTGTGCATGTGCAGACGTGATTTCTGGCACTGCTCGGCGAGTCCCCACACCACGCTGCACTGGTTTAGCGCAGCACACTCGGCTTGGTTTGGGGGCAGCTCCTGGGATGGTAAAACGGTCTTCGTGGGTTGCATTCGGCCCTTGGGCCACATGTTGCCAATCCCTGGTCTAGTTGGTGCCTGGATAGGATTTCAGGGACTCTGGGAATGCAAGGCGCCTTGGGTTCTATGATGGATGAAAGGAGGCATAAAAAATAGAAGAAAACCAATTCATCCATCAATCCATCCAGTAGAATTCCTTTATTTTTTAAGATACCGAAGTGAGGTAGGAGCAAGGATTCTGAAAAAAAGAAGTCCATGTCTTCTGCTGCACTCAGAAACATAACAGAGATTACAAGCCCCTTAACAAAACATATAAACGTGCTGACATTTGCAGACTCTCTGTGTATTACCACGCAAAGGAATCATGCAACATCACTCCTTAATTCACTTCATCTTTATTCCTCGTGACAGGGCCAGACTCTCTGAGACAAAATGTCTGACTTGGAATGCATTTGTACTTATTCTCTCTGTGCTTCCATAATTTGCTTATTATGTAATTAAAGAGCTAGAAACCTGGGGCACTGGTTAGTCTGAGATGAAGTTTTGACAGTTATTTCAGAGCTCAGTAGAGAAGTCACTCTGGCTGTGTGACGATGTCGCTGCCCTGAAGTCTTTCTCTCTCCCCTCCTCCCATTTTTTAGCTGTTGTGTGACAACTATTCAATGCAGACCTCCATGGAACACAAAAGTGTTATGGTGAGATGATGAAAGATGGAACAAGCTTGTCTTCTGTGGTTCCAAAGGGGAGGACCTGAGCCAAAGGATTCAAATTACAAGACAGGAGATTCCGGCTGAACATTAGGAAGAACTTTCATGATGGTAAGAACTGTTTGACAGTGGAATGGACTCCCTTGGAAGGTGGTAGATTCTCCTTCATTGGATGTTTTTAAACAGAGGGTGGATGGCCATTTGTCAGGGATTCTTTAGTTGTGATTCCTGCATTGCCAGGAGTTAGACTAGATGACTGTTGGGATCCCATCCAACTCCACAATTTTATGATTGTATGTAGTTTGGACAGTGATAGCAGAAGATCTGTGGTTTTATAATACTCCGACAATGTTGGAGTTTAAATTATGAAAATGCTGATGTTTTATATGACTTTCTCATTTATATCTTTTAATTTTATGGTATAAAGAATTTATGGTGTTGGGTTTTTTTAAAAAAGTAAGTCACCTGGAGACCTTAGATAACAAGTAACCAATTAATTATGATCATAATCATACCACAATCCTATGTAGCATGATTACTCTTTCAGAAGTCAAACACAGGGGCCAAACCTATATCATCTATCTATCTATCATCTATCTATCTATCATCTATCTATCTATCTATCTATCTATATCTATCTATCTATCTATCATCTATCTATCTATCTATCTATATCTATCTATCTATCTATCATCTATCATCTATGTATCTATCATCTATCTATCTGTCTGTCTGTCTATCATCTATCTATCATCTATCTATCTATCTATCTATCTATCTATCTATCTATCTATCTATCATCTATCTAGCTATTTAGCTATCTAGCTATCTAGCTATCTAGCTATCTAGCTATCTAGTTCAACCACCATAGAAGACTCTCTTCCACTTCTTCTTCTGCATTTCAGAGCTACTTTGTGCTAGGAAGGCAGAACAAACTCAGATGGGTTTGCAGAACTTGGACCAGAAATTCTTTAACCATGTGCAATGCTGCTCTACTCAGTCCTGTGCAGCCTCATACTAGCTTAGAGGAGCCTTTTCAGGAAGCCAGAAAGAGCAAGGAACATAAGAAACTTCCTTATAACAAGTCATACCCACTGGAACATCTAGCTTTGCTGATGTACTGACCACCAGTGGATCTCCAAGATTTCAGACTGGTACGTGTCTTTCCCAGTGCTGCCTAGAGACACCAAGGATTGAACCTGGGACCTTCTGCATGCAAAGCAGATGCTCTAACATGGAACCATGGCCTTCCTGTGTTTGGTGAAGCCATGGTCAGTTAAGGAGTAGCTCAGCACTTTGCCCTAGTTCCTCAGCACACATCTAAGAACCAGGCTGCAAGCTTTCCACAGGCTTCCTCTTTCTTCCAAAGGGCACAGTTTCCAGCTAGGTGTTGAAACCCCTCAGAATTTAGGCCTTGAGAACATGTGTTTCCTTTTAGATTTTGTTCCGTACCTTAAAGCCCTTGCCTAGGGAGTACTGCCTGGGGGGGAGTGGGAGCAACAGTGCAAAATATTTGCATCAGAGCTAGGCCTGACCAGATGAACCTTGAGAAGGCCTCAACCTCTTCTGTGCACTGATCCTGCAAGGATGGATCAAAGTTTCTGGGAAGGGCTGTGACAACTTGCCATTTACTAAAGTCCCTAAACATGCACACAGTACACAGACAAACACACACACACACACACACACACACACTCCTCCCATTATTTTCATACCATGTATTGATGGTATGCATTCAATTTGGCTCTGAGGAATCAGAGGCCATTCCAATGGGTTATGGAACATTGTGCAAAAGGGTCACCAGCATGGGGAAAGTAGTCCCAAAGCCAGCTCCTATGCACCAGTGCTTCGCAACAGCACTGCTTAAGACTGGCTGATGATCAGAAGGCATATGAGAATCTGTAGTGTCCAGATTTGGAAGAGCACAGCACAATGAGGGTCTACCTTAGAGTGAACACACATTTATTTATTTTAATCTTTTGCCGACATCTCTAGAGCGCTACAATTTGTATTATCCGCACGCTTCACTATAATTAAGAGCTGATCATTTGCTTGCACAGATTCTTATCTTCCTGGTGGTTTCAGTTAGATCCCTCTAGATGAACAGAAGCAGCATGGAAATATTGAACTCAAAAGGAGCCTGACTCTGAACATTTTAAAGAGAGTGTTAGGGGAAAGCCTTGAATGTCGTCAAAGCTCGACAGCAGATCAGCCGTCAGTTCAGAATGTGACGGACCCATGTAAAGAGTTGGACAGGTTCATTCTGTGCCAGGCGGATCTCTCCATACGGCCCCCGAGTCAGTCTTGAGCAGAGTGTGTTGTCAAGGATAAGTCTGGTAGTGACACTTGCGTCAATCTCCAGGACTGAGTCAGGATCTGTGATGAAGGGGACACAATCTCTTAAGTCAGCTTAAGATAGACAAGTGGATATGAATCCTGTAAGGACCTCAGACTGTAAGTTCCTTGACAGTTGCCAGAGAAGGAAACTCTTCATGAGAGAGTTGCCAGCAGAGCCTGTACTGCTTTCTTTCAAGATGGCACTCCCATCAAGTTGTTATAAGGATAGTTATACTGGAGGTTTGCTAAATCAGATGATTGCTACAACCCATTTTGATCCAGTTGTCATCAACAGCTTGAACTAGGCAGTCTTTTCTAGACTCAAACGTTTTGCAGTTTCTTCTGTTCTCTTTATTTTCGGGGTGGAGAACTTCAGGCCCAAGGGCTGAATGTGGTCCCCAAACCCCTCTTTCTGGCCCTTAAAATCCTTCCAAGGCCACATCCTGTCTCCACACACACACACACACACACACACACACTTGCTTCCTAGACCACACTCCCAACCAGCCTTGGCTTCTATCCTCCTTGGCTGCATCCACACAGCACTTAATTCCATTTCCACCGATGTTTCCTGAACAGTTGACTTCCGCATAATATTTGAGCTTCCACATAACATAAAAGCCATTCCCAGAAATATAGTGGAATTCAGTGCAAGCACCTGTTTCCATGTGCTTTGCTTCCAGAAAAAATTCATTTGCAAATTGCATGAAAATTTCCTATGTTCCTATTGCTCACTTGCTAACTACAGTGGTACCTCTGGTTACGAACGCTTCTGGTTACGAAAGCTTCTGGTTACGAACACTTCAGGTTATGAGCTCTGCTAACCCAGAAATAGCTCCTCCTGGTTGCAAACTTTGCCCCAGGATGTGAATGAAAATCGTGCACTAGAGGCACGTGCACAGGGGGAGACCCCATTATTGAAAGCGTGCCTCAGGATAAGAATGGTTTCAGCTTAAGAACGGACCTCTGGAATGAATTAAATTCGTAACCAGTAGTACCACTGTAGTGGTTTTGTGCCCTTTTTGTTGTTGTTGCAGAATATGACAGACATGAGATACGGAGGTTCCAAACCGAAGGTTAGATCAGAGCCCACGGGAGTCACCTGCCTTCCTGACAATAAGAAACCACAGGGCTCTTGTGCTCAGTTCCTGCTTGTGAGTTTCCCATATGGAGATTTGGCCAGCCACTGTGAGAACAGGATGCTGGTCTTGGTGAGGCACTGGTCCGCTTCAGCAGGGCTCTTCTTTTGTTTTATGCTAATTGCCTCCAGTTACAAATGCTGGATTGGAGCCAACATTGTGTTGTACCTATCAATTCATTGACAAAAGCTCCCATTAATAAATGAGCAAATTGTTTTCCCCCTCATCGAAGTGGGTTAATGCATTCTCTCAGAGCCCTGCGTGCCCACCTTTTATATTTCATGACAAACAGCAAATCACTCTTTTGTTCAAACACTTTATTTATCGGCTTGGGATCTTGGTTATACTTGACACTGTGTATTTAAATTTGCCACAAACAAGAGAGGGAGGAATCAACAGAGCGCTCCGTGGAGAGTTCCCATGAGCCAGAAGATATGTAGCACACCGAAGATTGATTCCATCGCACTTCGATTAGCTGGAGAATTGCGGTGCGCTTAACTAACTTGCAGGGTGATCTCGGGGAAGCAGGCTCTCTGAGTGTAATTAAATGATAAGTTCACATTCAAGGGACAATTGTAAGTTACAGGGGCTGTCATACACAATGCCAAAAATAGGCTGTCTCGTGATGGATACCCTTATTAACAGCTACACGTCTCTCTCCTCGTAGGATGTGGCTGTGGAACTCCACAAGGGCTTAGGCCTCTTTGATGCCAACATCCCTGCAGATTTTTTTTTAAAATAAAAGATACATACAAAAGAAAACTAAACAGAAAGCAAAATAAAACTGTTAGCCCACGTAGGCGTCATTATTCATTATAGGGGAATGGCCTCATTTTTATTATTTTTAATCTCTGATGCCCAACTATTTCCAGGCAGGGTTGGGAGAGAACCCTAGAGAGGCCACTGCCAATCAGTGTAGATAATATTGAGCTAGACTGCCATTAATTTGACTCAGTATGAGGCAGTTTGCCATGTTCTCATATTCTACTTCCCTCAATATAACTGGAAATCTGTGTCTTAAATAACCAATGCTGGGATGCTTTTAAGAGCGAGAAGATCAGCTGGTCTGCATCAAGCACCACAGAGTTCATTTGGACCACACATTTTGGCCATAGAGGCCAACAGAGGGAACTCACACTTGTCAGGCCTTTACACAAGTCCCTTTGTTGCCATGGATACAAGGGAGCTGGGCAGCTCTCTTAGTGGCTGCTTACCAGGAAGTGATGTGACTGAAGGTTAACCAGGATGGAAGGTCCAAAGGGTGAAGAGCAGGGCTGGAAGCTTGAGGAAGAGGAGGTGATGAAAGGAGTTTTGGGAAGGGGAGGTTGGTCAGATAAGAGTAAAGTGGCTGAGTCTCAAAGGCTCTAATGGCTAGGGGTTGGTAATGGAGTCCCATACCATTTAGCGGGCCACATGTTGCTCATTCCTGATCTACAAAGATCAGAGGGATCAGTGGACATGATCAACCTTCTGCCTGGGACCACCACCTGAAGAAATACATCCCTTGGAGATGCTGCAGTTTCAGGGGCACCAGTGCATCCTGACTGGTCCCACCCTCTTAGCTTCAAACCTTCCTGGACCATCCCGGGACCCCAGAAGCCATGGCAGTGGCCTCTCTGAGGAGAAGCCTAGAACCAAAGGCAGCTGAAGGTTGCTCATCCCTGACTGCGACTCAGAAAGGGGAAAACAGACGCTGCACATAGTCTGGATTGGGTCCCTACTGACACTTCAGGAAGGTATGGGGCAGCAGGAATGGTATAAAGCTGCTTTGTTGAGGCCTACCAGTTGCTGGAGCAACACCTAGGCTGGCCGGAGGTGCCTGCTTTCCTTGGCAGGCACCTCTGGCCATTACTGACCCGCTCTCTCTACCTGCTGCTGTCTGCAAGGAGCCCGCCCAGCCTCCTGAAACCATAGAGTCACCTCAGGCCAAGAGTGGAGGGTGGGGGGAGCCTATTCTGCCAGGGCTACAGGCTGCCCAACCTCCCTGGATCACAGAGTTCATAGAAAGTAAAAGCGATGCTCTCGTTTCCGGACTAACACACACACAGACATACACACGAACCCATGTTGCCTCCCTTTTAGCTGTAGGAGATGGAGGGAGCTGTCGGGCAGGAGCACTCACACCTTGTGGCCAAGCAGGCAGGCTCAGAGGTGTGTGAAAGGTGTGCCAGGTGCTGGCAGTGCAGCCACAGCAAGAGCCCACCACGCTTGGGACACTGTGCCTCGGAGAAGAGGTTCCCCGATGGTGGAACTCCGCATGGCTAAGCAAGGGAGGCAATGGCCAGCACCAACAGCAGTGGCGTCATGGGCGGCTGGAGCCCTCACCATGCGCCCTGCAAAAAAAACCTGGGAAAACCCCCAGAAAAAAATCCCCCCGGACGCCATTTTAGGAATCCGATTTCCATACAAGTCTGAAATTTTTCAGACATATGGCAAGCTGGGCCAACACCCTTTCTTGCTCTTTTTTGGTGACTTCATTGCTGGACAGCTCCACCTTGTATCTGAGACACCTTGGAGCTTCACCTGTTGGACAGCTCCCCAGCCTTGCTTAGAAGGACAGGACTCTGAGCTGCGCAGCAGTGGTTGCAGGAATGTGACAGCCTAGCCCTAGCCCATGGGTAGGCAAACTAAGGCCCGGGGGCTGGATCCGGCCCAATTGCCTTCTAAATCTGGCCCACGGACGGTTCAGGAATCAGCGTGTTTTTACATGAGTAGAATGTGTCCTTTTATTTAAAACACATCTCTGGCTTATTTTTGGGGCCTGCCTGGTGTTTTTACATGAGTAGAATGTGTCCTTTTATTTAAAATACATCTCTGGGTTATTTGTGGGGCATAGGAATTCGTTCATTTTCCCCCGAAATATATTCCGGCCCCCCACAAGGTCTGAGGGACAGTGGACTGGCCCCCCGCTGAAAAAGTTTGCTGACCCCTGGCCTAGCCCATTGAAATCTGAGCACCAATTTTGCAACTGGTTTTCAAAATAACTACTTTTTTGGGGGGGGTTAATGATGAACTCACCAGTATAATATTATTTTGTAACATTTATACACTGCTTGGTTGTAAAAAAAAAAAAGACTTTAAAGCAGTTAACAGAAAAGATGAAACAGTTATCAATAAGAAAAATAACAACAATAATTCATAACTTTCAAAAAATTAAAATAACAATGGACTAAAAACAGATTTAAAACTCGCATCAACTTGGTAAACACCTGGATAGGCTTCTCTAACCAAAAATGTTTTCAGTGGGCACCAAAAAGGGCTCAGTGAAGGCACCTGCCTGATATCAATAGGCAGGGAGTTCCAAAGTGTGGGTGCTGCCGCACTAAGAGATCAAGTTCTTATAGGTCCAGAATGGGTATTATATGGCAAATGTAACAGTGCCCAGTCTGCTGATTGAAGCAGTTGAGTGGGTAAGGTGATCTTGTAGATAAACTGGTCCCAAGTTGTTAAGAGTTTTATACAGTGGTACCTCAGGTTACATATGTTTCAGGTTACATACGCTTCAGGTTACAGACTCCGCTAACCTAGAAATAGTGCTTCAGGTTAAGAACTTTGCTTCAGGATGAGAACAGAAATCGTGCTCCGGTGGCGTGGGAACAGAAGGAGGCCCCATTAGCTAAAGTGGTGCTTCAGGTTAAGAACAGTTTCAGGTTAAGAACGGACCTCCAGAACAAATTAAGTACTTAACCCGAGGTACCACTGTATAGTAATTGCAGCACCTTGCACTTGGCCCGGTAGCAATTTGGCCACGGATGCAGATCTCTGAGCACAGGTTCTATATGCTGACAAGGCCTCACGTCTGTTAGCAATTTTGCACTATAACTTCAGCTTCCAGATGAAGCATGAGGATGTAGAAACAGATAAACACTCATGCACCATTGAAGCAACAACAATAACCTTTGCAGGCCACTGAAAGCCTGAGAAATTGGGCAAGGCTGTTGCCTGAATGGATAGTTTGGTTCATTGGCATGTACCTATGCTGTACAATCTACAAAAGATGGGCTCACATGATGGTCAAAGGACTTGATGTGCTAGTCTTTTCGCATCATGCTCTTCTTTGCCCCGCTCTCTGTAAAACCCACCATCTTTACACACTCCTAAAAGGTGAAATTATGGGAAGGAATTGCTTTTCCACACCATTGCTGCAGACCCTTCTATTTTGAGCATGCTCAGTTGAAATAAATTGGATTGCCATCCTTCACCCGGGACATACAATACTTGTAGGTTTTGCAAGCCAGCAAGAAGTCATTAATCTATGGCTTTCTACTAAGATGACAGTGATTTTTTTAGATTCGGAGCTCCAGTGGAATATGAATCACAATTGGATGCTGCTGGATAGCTGTCCCAGAAGCTCTGTGATGATCTGTGATGGATCTATAAGACAATAGTTGCAGGGCACTTTTGTATATTGTTAATATGATGCATGATGACGTGGCCAATTATAGCAGGCAAATGTTCAAACAGCATGTCACAACCTGTGTATCAATAGATTAAATCTCTTTTGCCAACAAACAAGTGAAAGGGAGAATACCCTCAACAGCAAACTGTCATTGCAGACAGAAGGTCAGCTGGAATCCACACAACTTCTGCTCCTGGCCCACACCACTGCAACATTATATGCAGAATTTAAGCTCACCTGTTATCGTGAGGTTAATACGGCACATTTGGAAATAAACCTGAGGACCACGATTCAGTGGTAGAGCATCTGCTTTGCATGCAGAAGGTTGAAGGTCCAGGTTGAAGGTCTTCGTATCACAAGGTAGGGCTGGAAGAGACCCCTGGTTTGAAATCTTGGAGAGCTGCTGCCAGTCCGTGTGGACAATACTCAGTATAAGGCAGCTTCCTATGCTCCTGTTAAAACACACACACACACACACACACAAGCCGTCAGTGCTGAAGACTGTCCACCTCTGCATAGGAATGTAAGAAGGCTTCATTTCTGTTCTGCCCAGTGTTCATCACTTGTAGTGCTGTTTCCATTCTGCTGCAGTTCATATTCCACCCAAAACTATGTTATTCATGTCACTACCTGCCCTGGCAAAATTATGTAGCTTATGTCTTGGAGAGTTGCCTTCAGTCAGAGTAGACAATACTGAGCTAGTCTGACTCTGTATAAGGCAACTTCCTGTGTTCCTAATTCATTGTCACTATGCCATTCCACCCCCATTCATGTCAGTGGAACGGAAATACAATGCAAATGAGACAAAAGTACATAATCGGCTATGTATTGTTTGCAGAATGAAAGTAACAACAGCCGTGAAAACCAAATGTATTCACTGGATTTATTTCCAGTGGACAACGTAAGTGATTTCTGTTCCTGTTTCTATTTTCAACAAAATTACTTGAAATCCCTCCCTCTGCTCTATGTGACATGGGTTAGTGATAAGCAGAAAGGATATTGTGTAGAGTCAGAGAGACAGACAGACAGAGGTTAAACTATGGAACTCACTGCCACAGGAGGCAATGATGGACACCATCCTATATGGCTTTAAAAGAGGATTTGACAAATTAATGAAGGAGAGGGCTACTGATGGTGACTAGTCTATAGAAGCCATGGGAGGTGGACGAGAGTCTTCTTGTGCTTAGGTCCTGCTTCCAGGTTTTGGGACACGGGTGGCACTGTGGTCTAAACCACTGAGCCTCTTGGGCTTGCTGCAACGGGGTGAGCTCCCATTGCTCTGTCCCAGCTCCTGCCAACCTAGCAGTTCGAAAGCACACCACTGCAAGTGGATAAATAGGTACTGCTGCGGCAGGAAGGTAAACGGCATTTCTGTGTGCTCTGATTTCTGTCACAGTGTTATGCTGCACTAGAAACAGTTTAGTCATGCTGGCCACATGACCTGGAAAGCTGTCTGTGGACAAACAGTGACTCCCTTGGCCTGAAAGTGAGATGAGTGCCGCAACCCCCGAGTCGCCTTTGACTGGATTTAACTGTCCAGGGGTCCTTTACCTTTTTTACCTTCCAGGTTTCCCATTGAGGCGTCTGCCTAGATGCTGCAAGAACTAGATGAGCCAGCAGGCCATTTTTTTATTATTATTCTTACGAGGTAAGTTTTCATAAATAAACCAGCTCTCATTTCTCATGCTATGCAATCAAATGCACTAAAGTCCTTGCCTTGAGCCCACATGGCTGCCTCAGAATGAACTCCTTCTGGAATGCTCTGGTCATTGCAAAGGATTTGCAGGCCCTTGACTTTCCAGTGCCGAGCAAGAATAGTTATGAGGTAACATAAGTGGAGAGAGGTAACCTTTCGGCAAAAATGGGCTTGAGTTAGAACGAAAGGATTGAAAAAGAGTACAATGACCAAAAAAATCTATAAAAATGCAATTGCGCTAATATAATTTTATCACTTATTTAAAAATTTAGTCGACCCAAAAGACTACCAAGTGTGAAATTAAGGAACAGCTCCTCTACTTTTATGGAAATCACTCTTCTTCACTTGTCTAATAGCCTGATTTTGTCAGATCATTTATTTCCATGGTTTTAAAATGAGCTTGACAGACAGAATTTTATAACACCACTTTACTGCAAATAAGAACATCATTTTCCCTTATTAAAACTGAAGCTTAGAGAAAGCATTAAAATTAACAGTTCACTCTGCTTTAACCTTTTGAATACTATTGTGACTTTACACTCTAGACCATATTGGAAGTGAGAGGCCCGTTACCATGGGGCAGAGCCTTCAGCGAGTGGAACTGCTAAAGGGGTGGGCAGGCTGAGCCCAGCTGGCTGGAAGTCAGCTAACAGTTCTAAGCCTCCGTGCTGGCTGGTTAAAATAAGAAGGTAACATGAGAACATAAGGAGAACCTGCTAGATCAGGCCAATGGCCAGTCTAGCTCAGCATCCTGTTCCCACAGTGGCCAACTAGACTCACAAGCAGGATTCGATCACAACAGCACCCACCCTCCCTTCCTGTGGTTTTCCGCAACCTCTGCTCAGAAACATTGCTGCCTCCAACCATGGAGGCAAGGCATAGCCATGAATTTGTATCTGATGTAATAGACTGGTCAGGTATCTGATGTAATAGACTGGACTGCAAAGGAGTGATGGGAGGCACCAATTGGGTAACCCCCAAGGGAAGAAGGCTCAGAGCCAGGGGGTTGGTGGTGGGATGATGATGAGTGATCAGAGGGAGAAGAGGGAGCAGACCGGGAAGAGGAAGTATTGGAAGCTGAGGGGGAAACAGGGTTTAGTGAGCAGGAAGAGTGTTCAGTGAGCAGAGAGCAGAACCAGAGGCAGGAGAGGAGGCTGCAGAGAAGGGGGGGGTAGCAAGAGATAGAGAAGAAGGAGGAGGAGGAGGAGGAGGAGATGGAGAGGAAGAAGGAGAGGAAGAAGGAGAAGAAGAAGAAGAAGGAGAAATTTTATTTATACCCCACCCTGCCCGGGTGGCTAACACCAAATATATACATATACATATATACATATGTGTGTGTGTATACACATACATACACATACATACACATATACAGTACATATATGCATTAAAAACACAAAATCAAACAATTAGTTTAAAATACAATTCAAATCACATTTATAATAAAAAGTGGGAACCCACGAATCATAACCGTATGGGTAAGGAATTAAAAGTTCACCAGGCCTGGCCACCTGTGCTGGTCTCATATGGGCCGCTAGAAAGAGCCAAGGAGGCCACTTACATACAGGGTCCCATAGAAAGAAGGGGGTCAGACTGAGCCCGGACCAAAGGCCTGGTGGAACAGCTCTGTCTTGCAGGCCCTGTGGAAAGATGTCAGATCCCACAGGGCCCTGGTCTCTTGCGACAGAGCGTTCCACCAGACTGGGGCCAGGGCTGAAAAGGCTCTGGCCCTGGTCGAGGCCAGTCTAATCTTCTTGAGGCCCAGGACCTCCATAGTATTATTGTTTGTGGACCATAAGGTCCTTCGTGGGGCGGTCCTGTAATTACAAGGGTCCTAGATAAGACAGGCTGCTGAAGAAGCCAGGGAGTCTCTCCCTCCTCCTGCAACCAGGTCCCTTCCCCCTTGTCTCCCAGAACCTGAAGAAGTATGAAGAGGGTGGAGCAAAGAAAGACGAGACAATGGAGCCTTGGAAGACAATGGAAGGAACCAGAGGAGAAGGAGCCTTAGGGAGCTGTGGGAAGGCGGGGACCTTCAGTCCTCACAACTGCCTCATAGGGGCACAGTTGCTGTTCTCACTAGGCTGAGCCTCCTGGTCTGTCTTGTTTCTTTGAATAAAGAGTCAAGTCCACTGAAGCCATGTGAGTTATTGCTGACCTGCTCCTGGCACCCGTCCTTGTCACCAATCCACTTTGAAAGCCATCTTGGTTGGTGGCCATCATTGCCTCCTGTGGGACTATGGACTGCATTAAGAAGAACTTCTTTTTAGCTATCCTGAAATCTTCCAACATCCAGCTTCATTGGATGTCCACAACTTCTAGTGTTATGAGAAATGGCGGGAAACTTTTCTCTCTCTATTTCCTCCATGCCATGCATAATTTTGTAAACTTCTATCATGTTGCCTATTCTCTAAATGAAAAAGGCCCCAAACGCAGCAACTTTCATTCAGGAGCAGTAGAGAGGGAGCATAAGGGACCTGTTGTGATGAGGATCTACTTCCTCAGGGTAATCTGACACAGGCCTTCTCTCGCTCTCCCCTCCTCTCTCTCAGAAGACTCAGTTCAGAGGGTTCTCCCACATCAGGCCACCACCTTTATGAAGCTAAGCAAGTCTGGACCTGGACACTGCCTAGGTAGAGGGCATGCAGGTCCCCTTGAGTCCCATGATGGAAGGAAGGTGGGATAGAAATGTGAGAAAATTAGGAAACAGATTATTTATTTATTTATTTATTTATTTATTTTAAAAATGGCACCTAACCAATTTGCATAAGAGCCTTCTCTGCCCTGCAAATGTCTGTAACATCCCGGTCAGGCAAGTACCTAAAAATGCCCACTCCAATTCAATTTACATCAGGCAAGCAAACACCACAGTGGCTATTTTACTTATCAAAAGGGTCTATCTTTCTCCTGTGAGCTGCTGTTTATCCCAGGAAAGGGATTCTCTCTCGCTTTCTTTTTCTTTTGAGTACCAAAAAAACTCCTACTGATTTTTGAGGCCACTGACAGATGATGGATCGTCTCCAATATTGCTGAGTCTAGCTCAATTTTTGAGGTGAAAATCTTCCCTCTGTCTCTTTTTCAAAGAGTAATGACACAAACAGAAGTGCAGCTGGACTCTTCCAACAGTGGTAGATTCACTGGCGGTGGCGTAAATCAAATTTTACCCATGCTTCCACCTCATATTTTTACTTGCCAGCATTGCTCATAACCGCTCGCTCAGGTGGTATCTGGTGGTTGTGTTTTATATGGGGCCAGTAGAAGCGTTTTATGATGGTGGCGAGAGTGTTTGTGGAGTCTCTAGGGAATGGTTCTGCAAAGGCATGTGGATCCTCTTTTAAACCTCTCTCCTGGACATGCAAATCCAGCTGCTTTGGGATGAATGTGTACAGAAGGGGCTCTCTATATAAACTTCAATGTTGTTGTTAGCATAGCATTGCCAACACACCTTAAAGAACACTTAGAACACAGCATTGTGGAGAAAATGGTTATATTTATTAAATACAACATCTTAGAGGATCCGCAAATCAAACTAGCCAATCAAAATATAGCCAGGGCAGGAAGTTCCCTTAAGACAGGAACAACCAGGTCACTCCCCTCTCCTGAGCATGTTTACAGATGATGCCTGTGGCCTTGGAGAAAAGGATTTGAAGGAATACTTCCTGCTTGCTCTGGATAAGTTGATCATGTTACTTGATAAGTGCATTGTGGCCCCGCTGGCTCGATGCTCACCCCAACATGCCTGCCAAGCCCAGAGGGCACCCCCAATGACCTCACACAAGGTGATCAGAGTGTCTCAGTTATTTACCCCACTATCTCTTGAGTTGATTTAATTGCCTGGACTGACAGCCAATTAAAGCAATAAAACACAGCACCATTCCAACAAATTACTTCCAACGGTATGAAGCAGGTGAAAAAGAGGAGTCCCAAGGCCAGTTAGGGATTCCCTACAAAATCCCTCCTTGGCTCCCAAAGGGGGTACTAACCAAAACCCATACTGCATAGGGAGTGTGCTCTGAAGAGAAGACTGGAGTGGTTGGAGAGGAGCAAGCCTGCCAAAGGTGTTCTCTCAAATCCACTAGAACGTGTGGGACAACCAATGAAGCTGAATGTTGGAAGATTCAGGGCAGAGAACAGAAAGCCCTTCTTCACCCAGTGCAAATTTAAACTAGGAAACACCTTCCCACAGGAGACGGTAATGGCCACCAACTTGGATGGCTTTAAAAGAGGATTGGACAAATTGGACTATGGTCTATTGATGGCTATTAGTCATGATGGCTGTGCTCTGCCCTCCATAGTTGGGGGCATCAGTGCTTCTGAATTTCAGTTGCTGGAAATTGCAGGAGGGGAGAGTGCTCTTGTGCTTGAATCCTCCTTGCGGGATCCCCACAAGAGGCATCTGGTTGGCCACTGTGAGAACAGGATGCTGGACCAGATGGGTCATTGGTCTGATCCAGCAGGATCTTCTTATGCTCTTATGTAAATCTATTGGCACACATTTCCACAGGGGCCAAAAGCACCCTTCCCTGGGAAAGACAACCTGAGCCTCCTTTCCTGGAGGGAATCCAGGTTTGGCAAATTATCCCCCACTCAAGTGTGGGAATGACATTGCTATCATCGCAGGTCTTTTGGGCCTTTTCATCATCCAAATAAAGAGACACTCTGCTGTAAAGAAGAGAAGAAGCTCACCTGCATCTCCACTGGCATTCACAGAAGCTCTTCCAATTTAGCCTGAGTCCTAATTGTTGTATTCTTTGGGTGTGATTAAACCATCAGTCCTGGACTTCAGGTATCAATCCTCCAGATGGAAGACCCAAGGCGAAGAATCAAATTGCCACTTTGCCCTCTGGACTGAGAATCAAATGAAGAAATTTGCTTCAATGAGGTACCAGGGATTTCTCTCTCTCTCTCTCTCTCTCTCTCTCTCTCTCTCTCTCCTCTCCCTCTCCCTCTCCCTCTCCCTCTCCCTCTCCCTCTCCCTCTCCCCCCCTCTCTCTCTGCTGGAGTGGAGTCTCAGAAACTTTGCCAGAAAACTTTTGATTCTGATAGCAAATGATACTTGATGGGAAGAGTCAGCTTTTGAGGGATCTCGCATCAGGAAGCAAGGTGAATGACTTTGGGACCGTCCTCACTGCTCTGTCTGCCTCACAACCAGACTGGATATTTCTGAGGAGAAAAATGCAGAGTGGGAAGCCACATATGCCATCTTAAGCCCCTTGGGGGAAAGGTGGGATATTTATTAAATTTCAAAAGGTAGACCAGAGTTTCCTAGGCTCTAGTACTATGCTGAAGGAAATTAGCCCTGAGTGCTCACTGGAAGGACAGATCCTGAAAGCTGAGGCTCCAATATTTTGGGCACCTCATGAGATGACAAGACTCCCTGGAAAAGACCCTGATGTTGGGAAAGATGGAGGGCACAAGGAGAAGGGGACGACAGAGGACGAGATGGTTGGACAGTGTTCTCGAAGCTACTAACATGAGTCTGACCAAACTGAGGCAGGCAGTGGAAGACAGGAGTGCCTGGCATGCTCTGGTCCATGGGGTCACGAAGAGTCAGACACGACTAAATGACTAAACAACAGTACTATGTTGAGAGTTCACTGGGAAGAAAGATTAATTGTTAAACCACTCTGGAAATTGTATCTCTGAGAGGGGAAAAGGGGTCTCCTAACAATTCTCAGTACCCTGAACAAACTACAGCTCCCACGATTCTTTGGGGGGTTTTTTTTGGGGGGGGGAGGAATGTGGCTATTTAAAGCAGCATCCTAGCACTTCAAACGTATGGTGTGAACACGGCCTCACTTTCATAATAGAGGGAGCACTCCAAAGAGTGCCTTGTCTTGTGAGTGCCCAAGCTCTCTGTTCAAATTAAAGAGAGTGCTGTAACAAAAATCCAACCTCAAGTGCCTGCCTGGGTTTACAGATGATGTGAGAAAAATAAGTTTCTATTAGCAATCCCTTGGCAACAAGATGGAAACCAATGTGTCTTGCTGTTTCCCAACCCTGGGGATGCTCTTCAGAAAAAAGAACGGCCGTGAAAACTTAAAAAATATCTTATTGTCAACTCTGGCTGTAACAGCCAATTAGCTATCCAGTGGTCTAGTGTGCCATAGATATACCATCAATCCATAATGAATATGTGTCCTACAACTGTTCAGAAAGACACAACAAGAAATATAACAGCTGCAGTAACAGGTGGCAAGCAAGTGGTGATTGAAAGAGCTGGATACAGCAAGGAGGCTTTGATCAGCTGACAGCCCTCCCAAAATATTCAGGTTAAAAGGAAGGGAGAGGGGGACATTTATCCTTAGAACAATATAAGAGGGAATCTGTGATCCAGACTGCATGAGGAGATGTAGCTGGTGGTCCAGGGAATGGTTCTGCCTGCAGAGGGTTGGACTAAATGGTGTAGCAATTCTGTCGTTTTCCTTGGGGGTTCAAGATGTAGACTGTTGCAGCTGCAGCAGCTCTTCTTTGTGTTACAAATTCTGCTTTAGGAGGTGCCAGCAGGACTCTGAGCAAAAGCATACAATCATCAAATTGTAGAGTTGAAAAAGACCCCAAGGGTCTTGCAGTCCAACGCCCAGTAATGCAGTAATCACAGCAAATATGTGGCAGTGTAGCCTCACCTCCGAACAGAAGTGCTTCTATTCAAGGTGTTAGCCAACCATCCCATCCTCCTGGATAGCATCTCACGTACCCCCAACTGTCCTGATTTGACTGGGACATCCCAGAATCACAGAAGCCATCCTGGCTTCTGACTGGATCTTGGAATGTCCCATCTTTTGGTCCCATGCTCTCACATGGGCCAAAATACGTTGCCATGGCAAGAAAGATGTTGCACTCCCTGCTCCTTTGCGAACCAGAACTCAGGAAGATAGAGCCCTCCTGCTCTCAGTGCTGTTGGGAGAAGGGGGAAAGATGTGATGTCTCCTTCCTCTGCTTCCTCAGAAACATCTATTTAATTAGAGTTTAGAAAACCCTGTATTGAATATTAGCCCCACGCCCTGACTTGATTTGGGGACAGACCTAGGTGGAGTATTCTCTTGATCGCTCTGGATCGAGGTGGGGGCTATGCACAGCCCTGAAGTTCAGTCCTCATTGGGCTGTGTGTGTGCGCCCTCTTTTGGGGAGGGGGGTCTTTAAAATCGGGGTTGTACTTCTGCATCCCTTGGGGTTCATTTGAGTTTACTGACACCTCCCTCTTGTTTCCCAATGGAACCATATGACTGTAAGCCTGTTGAAGAGGCAGCAAGTGCAGTATTAAAAGGAGTGGTTGTTTTACATGCTCCAAAATGCTGGTTAGCAGACAATTCTTTCCCCCAGCCTGCTTTGCATAATGCAGAAAACTGGGGCCTTAGAAGAGGGCTATTGATTGTTACTAGCCATGATGGCTATGCTCTGTCTCCACAGTTGGAAGTAGCAATGCTTCTGTTTTTTTAAAAAAAGATATTTATTGAGTTTTTCCACCTTTATACATTAAAAAATCAAAAAGAGAAAAAAAAGTTAAAAACACATAAAGTTTACAATCCTTATTTTCAATAACATATTTCCCTGACTTCCCCACACCTCCCCTTCTTATATTCCAATTCAAATTGTTAATTCAACAAGTTCTTGTCCCCAATTTTTGACCTTTTTATATTTAATTCATTTTTTTAAAAAAACAATTTTAACTTATAAACATCAGTATTTAAACATCAGTGCTCATTCTTAAAACTTTTTTCTAAAGTTGACCCAAATTCCCTTCCACGAATTTCCCAATTTTCATACTAATAACAAAACAAAATTAAAAAAAAACCAGATTATTATTCTGCACCCTTTGGATTCCCAAACCCCACCCCACCCTTTCCCGGTTTCAATCCCCAACAAATGTCCATCAGTCTTAGTCTACTATCAGCCTGGAGACCTCACGTCCGAGGCTCTTAATTCTCTCTCAATTCCTCTCTGCCGGTTTTTTTGGTAGACCTCCATACTTAAAAGTGGAGCCTGAATCTTGTTTCTTACTCCTTTTAAGTCCAAATGTCCCAAAAGCTCCAACTTTCACCTTAATCAAATTTGTAATCCATAGGTCTTCAGATCTCCAAATAAGGAGATCTCTCCATTCTTCAATCTTCAATTCAAAACAGATTTTCATCATCCAGTACTTATTTTCCTTTGTAGCCATCATGTCAGGCCTCTGGCTCTCCTTTGTCATCTGCAACATTACATCTCCTCCTTCCTTTTCCTCAGAAACAACATATATCTCTTTCTCCACACTCTCAAATCTTTCAAGTTTCTCTTCTTGTCCAGCTGCATGGACTTCAAGAGTCAAGTCCTTATCAAATTCAATGGATTTGTTTACTGTTAAGTCCAGAGTTGCAACATTTGTAGCCAAAACATCAATTTGGCCTTGTAACTTTCCCAAGAGAAGAAACACTCTGTCCAATTTAGCTTGAATTTTTCCTCCTTCAGCCATTCTTGTAATGTCCCAAAATCCCCTCTAGAGGGATTTTGGTTACTTTATCTTCCTTCCAGTTCAAATCCAAAAATCAAGTTAGTTTGTATCAGTTCTTCCTTGTTTTCAACCAAATATAACCAAATTGTAGCAAATATATCCAGCAGAGATAGCAGAAACAAAGTTCTCTTTTTCCTTCTTGACAGCTAATTTGACAGCTGTCAAACTCTTCTATATCTCCTCAACAGGCTCTCTCGCGGATCACTCCCAGGTCCGGGGTGGCGGCACTTCAGCTCTCAAAATTAGCTCTTATCCTCCAGTAAAATTACTTATACTGCCAAATCGTGAAATTAATGTCTTTTACCCAATAAAGAAGAAGAAATTCTCTCGACCTTAGTTAGCTAGTCCTTGCTTTAGATTATTTATAGGACGGGGAGACAGACTTCCTGTTTGCGCCTTCCCCGATCGTGCCTAATTCAAAAAAAAAAAATTTCTTTACAAATCCAATTTCCGTATTACTCACGGGTTATTGCTTTTAGAGTCCAATTGTTCACAAGAAGAAGTCAGCACTCTCCGACCATGGCATGCGGCTTCACTCCGCAGGAGAAGCAGTTGACTCTCAGCACCGCGCCACTCACCCCGTCCCCCGTTCCGAAGCCTTTAAAAAGGCTCCTTCGCGGGTCGGGGGGCGCAAATGGTGCCCGCCGAGTCACCAAGTTCACAGGCTTCAGCGCCTGTGATTTCTGAGGGTCCCTGCATCGCCGCAGCGGCAAGACCCGGATCCTGCGGAGCCGATTCCCTCCGGAGCTCGGAGGGAATCCGCCATTAGCCGATGGCGCTAACCCGGAAGTGAAGTAGCAATGCTTCTGAATGCCAGTTGCTGGAGGCCACAGGAAGAGACAGTTCTCTTGTGCTTGGGAAGTACTTGCTAGTTTCTAGCAGGCATTTGGTTGGGCTCTGTGAGAACAGGATGCTGGACTAGATGGGCCATTGGCCTGATCAGGCAGCCTCTTCTTATGTTGTTAGGATATGAAAAAGTAACAACAACAACCCAGCATAAAAAGACATTTTCCACAATCTGTGGAATTGTTCTGAACATGCAGGTAAGAATACAAAACAAGGTTTCAGCAGCACAAAGCATGAAATGATGGCCCAGAAGCACTGATTTGTGGATTTGAATATGCTAGTCCTGGTAACAATTTGAGAGTCCATCTAAAATTCCATTATGATGGATCTTGGCTTCAAAACATGCATTTCACAAACCATAATCCAGCCGAGGCCAGAATTGAAGGCTGAGAGGAATTCTAATCCTTCCGAAGGCAATCAAAGATTTGAGCATGCTAAACTCTCATTCGGATCATGTCCTGTATGCCAAGGGAAATCCGCAAGACCCAAAGTGAAGACCAAATTTCAGTCCAGGAATACAAGGTTGCAAATTTCCCCATGGGTTAAGGTGGGGGGAGGGGGAGCAGTGTAGAAAGGAAAAAGACTGCCAGGATGATATTTCATAATATTTTCTTTCATGCACTTGAAATAACCGGCTTGCTTTTGTCACCTGCTCTTTATAAACCATTGAAAAGTTGTCACTAGCCTTCCCCACCCCCTACCCCAAGTGGCAGCAGCTTCATTGGGCAAGACAGTCAGCGAAAGGAGCCATGTGCAGAGGACATTTCCATTTTCCTCCTTTTATAAATGCTCCAGAATTTTGCAGACCTCAGGAGAGCATCTTGAAAATTGCAGAAAGATTAAAGCTTCTGGGGAGGGGGGAGGGGGGCGACCGTAAGGGATGGGTCTGCATAAAATGATGCAGGATGATAAACGGTAGTTATAAACTGATGTCACTTCATCTCTGATTGATGCTGCTTAGGAGCTGGATCTAGGATGTGGATCTAGACTTTCCCTGGACCTTTAGAATATGTTTCTAAACCAGGGATGAGGAACCTGTGGCCGTGAACCTGGAGGCAGCGATGGCCACCAACCCAGATGGCTTTTAAAGAAGATCTGATAAATTCGTGGAGATGGAATCACTGATGGCTACTAGCCATGGTGGCTGTGCTCTGCCTCCATAGTTGGAGGCAGCAATGATTGCACATACCAGTTGCTGGAAACCACAGGAGGGAAGAGGGCTCTTGTGACTGGTTCCTGCTTGCGAGTTCCCCCCAGGTATGTGGGGGTGTGTGAAGAGAACAAGATGATGGACTAGGTGGGCCATTGGTCAGATCCAGCACAATCTTATGTTCTTATGGCCCTCAAGGTGTTGTTGGATTGCAGCTCTCATCAGCCCTGACTATTGAGTATGATGGCTGGGGTTGACATCAGTGGGGGTCATTATCTGACTCATCATCTCAGCAGTTGTTTTGTTTACAAAAACATGGCTCACTTTTACAAATCATCTGGAGCTGCAATTCCATATATGCCCTCCCTTTGTGTTGCCTTGTGATCCCAATGCCAGCTGACTGCTCCTTCTGCTCGCGCCCCCTGCTCTTCTGCCTAATGCACTTTGTGTTAATTGGTGGCAGTAGGTTGGCTTGGAAGGAGGAAGGCAGGCAGTAGTGGTGCTGACCCGCCTGGGGTTCTGGATCCCGGGAACAGCAAGTGAAGGAGCCAGTGGAGCCTGGGGGGGCGGGGCGGTGGCTGCCTGTTCCGACTGCCCCTCCTTGTTTTGCCTGGGCTGCCCAACTGCTGTATGTAACTTGCATGATTTCAACCATACATGGTTGAAGGCTGCTGGTTGAAATCATGCAACTTACATGCAAGAGCCAAAAGCTCTTCTAAGCTCTCTGCTTTGCTTGATTGGGCAAGATCCTCTCTGCATGCCTTTTCGGGAAGGCCCAGAATGCTCATGCATTCCAAGAGTTTGCATATATGGATTTTTGTGTATACAGTGGACGCTCGGGTTGCGAACGTGATCCGTGTGGGAAGCACGTTTGCAACCCGCAGCGTTCGCAACCTGCAGCGCCGTGTGCGCGCACACGCGGGTTGCGATTTGGTGCTTCTGCGCATGCGCAAAGTGTAATTTAGAGCTTCTGAGCATGCGCCGAAACCCAGAAGTAACCTGTTCTGGTACTTCTGGGTTCGGCACGGTGCGCAACCCGAAATCGCACAACCTGAAGCGTCTGTATCCCGAGGTATGACTGTATGTAGAACCCTTGGAACTGAACCCCTGTGTAAGATGCAGTCATACTGTACACACAAGCACACCCTTCTCCCTAGATGATAAGATTTCTACAGTCAGGGAGTGTTTCATGCAAGGAAGCTTGAGTTGCATCTTCCCTACCTGCCTTCCCATCATCCCAGTGGGAATGTGCCACATGCTTTTTCCCTTCTTTTCCCGAATGGAAACGTCAGCCTTGAGATGTCAAAATATAATCTATAACTGGTGGGATTCCCCCCTCCTACTCCATCTTTGATTTCTCCATATGTTCTCTATTTTCCCTTATCACTGCCCCCCTTTATGCTCTTCAAGACATAAATAATCAACTGATTAACTCTCTAAACAATTATGCTATGGATCCGGGACCATCTTTCCTTCTCTGACAATCAGTGTGTGCTTCGCTTATTTATCTGATCTGCATGCACCTGTGCCATTACTCTTGATTGCAGTTTGGGAAAATCCTAGCCTCAGCTCTAACTGGCTGCAATCTAGTGTGGATGTATATATAGTATTGCATGCAGATGCAAAGGAAGTGTTTGCTCCACATTAGGAAGCCAGCAGTGTGTGTATGTGCGTATGTGCGTGTGGTGTAGCAGGAGACGACTTCGAGCAACTTGCAACAGTCTTGGCTCCTACTTTGCTGTGATCATAAGGCATCAGCATTACAGGTTACCTTGCCAGAAATCTTGATTGCTTGTTTAAAAATAGAATTGCAAAATAAGCCAAGGGAGGCTTGTAGGGAATGTGATGTGTTTTGGACGGCGAAGCAACACAGAAGCAACTGTCTCTCACAAAACCTCACCTGAAAAATTATTTCAAAGTGGATCTCAGCATCCCAACCGCCACGTGGATTGAACTGGAGGCTGAAAGACGTATTCAGGCAGTAACAATAAAAAGCGGCGGAGGAGGTTAAATGGTAACAGGTAACGTTTCCCCCCTTAACATCTCTGTTAATGATCTGGAGGAGGGAGTAAACAGCTTGTTAATAAAGAGGAATCCACACTGGGAGGCATTTATGCCGATCGCAGAAGACAGACAAATAAGGCAAGATGGAAAAATGGAGAGGAGAATGTGGTAGAGCAATCTGGACGGAAAAGTCTGAATGAAAATCAAAAGTGGGAGAAAGAAGACTGAAGCACAGTGGCACAACGACAGTGGAAAGCAAAGCTAGAACCTAATGGCCCATTCAGACTTGGGTTTCTTTTGCAGGTGCGTTCTGCAACTTCTTGGTGACTCAGAAACTGCAATTAATCCAGAATGTGGCAGCTAGACTGGTGACTGGGAGTGGCCGCTGGAACCATGTAACACTGGTCCTGAGAGAGCTGCATTGGTTCCAAGTACGTTTCCAAACACTATTCAAAGGTGCTGACCTTTAAAGCCGTAAACAGCCCTGGTCCTGTACACCTGAAGGAGCATCTCTACCCCCATCATTCTGCCCGGACACTGAGGTTCAGTGCCGAGGGCCTTTTGGCGGTTCCCTCACTGCAAGAAGCAAAGTTACAGGGAACCAGGCAGAGGGCCTTCTCGGTAGTGGCGCCTGCCCTGTGGAACGCTGTCCCATCAGATGTCAAGGAAATAAACAACTATCTGATGTTTAGAAGACATTTGAAGGCAGCTCTGTTTAGGGAAGTTTTTAATGTTTAATGCTGCATTGTGTTTTTAATATTCTATTGGGGGTCGCCCAGAGTGGGCAAGGTATAAATAAATTATTATTATTATTATTATTATCATCATCATCATCATCATCATCATCATCTCTATGATGCATTAATAGTGGGCTTATAAAGGACCTTCCAAACATCATTCCACTTTATGAGCTGTTTCGTGATGCTTCCCCAATGTTACTGCATTATAGCCATCTGGAGGAACACTTTGGAGTTACAGTGGGACAAAAGCTACCAAACCCCAGAAAATTTGTTTTATGAAAAATTGTAGGGTTTCATCAGGAAGCTGCGGAATATGCCAACTGGAAGCAAACCAGGATGTCTGCTCCAAACCTCCTTAAGATTACTTTTTTGCTGGGCTTACTTAATTGACACCCTGTACGCATTGAAAATGTAGAGGTAGGGGGAAGAGGAGATACAGCAACTCACATATCCACACTTTGAGCTACTGAGCAAGATGAGGAATTTCTCAGCAGAGCAGAGTGGACTGTCCTGGAACAGTGATGCAGATGGAGTGCCCCTAGGGAAGAGGAAGATCAACAAATGCAGGAAACAAACCCCTGGAGGAACATGACACATAGAAGCAGGACTGTCAGGAGGCATGTCATGGGAGCTGCAAAATTGATTCCTTGCCCTCACCTCAGACACCGATTCTGGCTCAGAGGAGCAAGGACAGCAGTTGAAAACCTCAGAATACACTGAGGTAGCTGTGGAAGGTACAATATACGTAATGAGTCCTGCCACACCCCAGAGAAGAAGAAGAGGAGGAGGAGGAGGAGTTTGGACTTGATACCCCGCCTTTCACTCCCCCTAAGGAGTCTCAAAGCGGCTCACAATCTCCTTTCCCTTCCTCCCCCACAACAAACACTCCGTGAGGTGAGTGAGGCTGAGAGACTTCAGAGAAGTGTGACTAGCCCAAGGTCACCCAGCAGCGGCATGTGGAGGTGCGGGGAAGCGAACCCGGCTCACCAGATTACAAGTCCACTGCTCTTAACCACTACACAATGCTGACTCCCATGTGGTGGTATTGGGTGACACCCTACTGAGGGGGCAGAGGCTGCAGTGTGCAAAGGTAACAGGATGTCTCAGGAGATGTGTGTAAAGATTTATGATGTGGCAGAGAAGTTGGCAAGCCCATTGATGACAACCCCTCCTTCTGATTCATGTGGGTGTGAAGGATACTGCCAGACATAGCCTTTAACATACAGCAAGAGACTATAAGACTCTAGGCAGGAAGTCTGACCTACTGGGAGCCTGAGGGCCCTGTTCCTCCCTCTCTCCACCTAGCCTAGGATGGGGCCTGACAGGCTTCATAAGAACTGCTGCTGCTGCTGCCCAGCAAGTACTGGGGTATTTGGGGGATAGTTTTGTCGTGAGTTTTTGCTGTTATTGATATACATTTTTGTGTATCTTTATTTTCATGTGGAAATTGTTCAGTTTGGTTATGTAGTTTTTGATGTGTTTTCTTTATTTTTATGACTACTTTGCTATGTTTGTAGCTATGTAAATCTTTTCATATTGTAAGCCGCCTTGAGCATTGTTTTAACCGTGGAAAGGCGGCATACAAATGAAATGATGATGGTGGTGATGAAAGGCCTTGGGGCACAGGTGGTTTTCCTATCATTCCTTCCTGTTCAAGGTCATGGCCCAGGAAGTTGGGTGTAGTAATACTCACACCCACTCCCCTGAAAATGAATACCTCCACTTAGTGGGATCAAGTTCCCCTTTCCCCTATTCAGCTGAGCATTCTCTGCTGGAAATGTGCAGCTCAGCACTCATATTTTCTACCCTTTCGGATGGCAACATCCTTTTCCTGTGCTCCCGTAGTTTGATCAGTAAAGTTTGCTGCTCAATCCATCTTCCACCTGCCTTGGCTGGCTTGTTTGTGTGAGATTCCCTCTTAGCAGGGACATTTCTGAGCAGTTCTTGTAACCTACCTATCCGTAAACCTAATCATCACTTATAAATCAGAATTTTGACTGAAAGTAAAAGAAGGATTTTATAAAGTAAGATCATTATTGTATAACCTCAGTGCTGTAAATCAGTCAGTTGTACCCTAAAATTGCAAAGTGAAGATCCGTAAATCACAACACTTTTTTTATTATTATTCTTTAGGAATCTCTCGGCATGATTTGTAAATCTGTTGTAGAATTTGTAAATCCAGATTGGGGTATGTAAAACCATTCTGTGGCTTATAAATCAGCAGAATGTTTTAGCTAAATCTAATGCTTAAAATAATGATTTCTGAATCAAAACTTTTGGTGGAAGATTTACTGGTGAGTTTTATAAATCAAAGGCAAGATATATAACTCAACCCCCGAGAAGTGCGGATTTATAAATCCAACTTATAAATCATCAATGGGGTGTTGGGGTGGAGTTCATGTTTTACACTAAATAATATTTCACAAATGGCACCTCGTACATCATGCAATTGCCACAAATCTTTTACATGGGAGTCAGTGTACATGATGTGTGACTGAAGAAAAATAAATAAGTTCTGTAAGTTGGATGCAACAGAATGGTTAAACGTTTAACCTGTGCTCCCCAGACAAGGCTGAGCTCCTACTTGGGATGCGATGCCGCGGATGCAACTTCAGGGCTTTGAACATCAGCAGTAGAGGATATTTATTTCTCTAAATCAGCGAGAGTCATAAAGCTGGCAATATCTGCAAAACAGAAAATCTGTTCAAGAATATGAGGCATGCTTCAGATAAAAACTGGGGTTCATCAATGGGAAGAACAGGAAGACAACTGGCCACAAGGAAGGTCCAATGGAAATGAGCATACCTTTAGAAAGAACCCACTTCTTTTCTAAAGTTTGTGCTTTCAAGTGGCACCTATCTGGATAAAAACCTAAGAAAGGCCTGCTGGATCCGACCAAAGAGGACCCATCTAGTCCAGCATTGTTTTTTCCACAGTGGCCAACCTGATGCATGGGGGAAACCAGCAAACAGGATTTGAGCACAAGAGCACTTTCCCATCTTGTGGTTTCCTGCTCTGCCTAACTACAGCCGTATAGTTAGGCAGAGACAGGCAACTGCCTTAGGCAGTAGAAGCTTGGGTAGTGAGTGGTAGGAGAGTGTTGGAGATGGTGATGGGGGGGGAGAGGATTCAATTCAGTTTGCATTTTAAAGGTGTACCTACCCAATTTACACTTTCGGAAGCAGTCTGCAAACTGAAATGCAACTATCCTTCTAAATGTGCACTTTACTGTTGGGCTATGACTCCTGTCAACCCTGCTCATGTTGCCTGAGGCTCATAAGAGCAATAGTTCAAAACCTCTGGAGGACGTCAACTTGGGGAAGACTTGGTCTACACACTTTGCAGACTTCCGATCCTCCAAAATAGTTCTTCTTCTATCACCCATTCTCCAGTTCCAAGTTCCTTCCCATACAAATGCCAAAGTTAGCGCGATGCAAGAGAAACTCTTCCATGCTGGAGCCCAACTTCTTAAACGTATGAAATGTATTAATGGCAGTGAAGCGTTGCGATGATAGGTTGGTTTCCTCCTGATTTCACAAGGGTCCCAGTTGACCGAAGAAGCTATCCTGGCCCTTTCTCCCATGAATTATAATCATAATCATTATCTAGAGTAGCTATTAATAATCCATATAATTGCAACATTATTTCTTCAGATGTCTCCCATGCACACATTTTCAATTAGTTTTAACTGTATGGAGAGATTTTGAAGCCTCTGAGTTTTCATTATTAAGTTCATTTGGGCCAAATAAAAAATCTGGCACTGGCAGCTAAGTTTATTAAAAATGGCTTTTGATAAACGAAAACAACAAATGCGCTTTGCATTTGAATGGGAAGAGCCCGCAATGATGAAACACAACCAAAGGACTCCATTGTGAAGTCAGAACTCTGCTTTATGGATGGTGGTGTCAAAGGAACCTTGGCAATTAATCTCATTTCACTGGCTAACACCCCAAGCCTAGCATGTCTACTCAGAAGTAAGTCCTATTGAATTCTAAAGGGCTTAACTCTCAGGAAAGTAGGGTTAGGACTTCCGCCTAATTAGAAGCTAAATTCCCAACTGGAAGCTAAGTTCCAAACATGGAACAATTTCCAAGTGGTGCCTCCAGTATGTAGGAGAGGCTTTATTTGCAATCTTATGGATCCTGTTTTATTCATTCAAAATATTTGCAAACCATTTTCTAGAATCAAACTGCAATGTACTTCAAAAATAATGTGGTTTCCAGCAACTGGTATTTGAAAGCATTGCTTCCTGTGACTCTGGAGGCAGAGCATAGCCATCAAGGCTAGTAGCCATCGATAGACCCCTCCTCCATGCACCTGTATAATCCTCTTTTAAAGTCATCTTGGTTGGTGGCCCTCACTAGCTCCTGTGGGAGAGAGTTGCACAGTTGAACTATGTGCTGCATGGAGAAGGGCTTTCTTTGATATCTCCTGAACCTTCCAATAGTCTTTTCTTGCTTGCTTCACATCCAAAATGCTATGTACACTGATGGTGCTATATCGAAACCACCTCCTTAGATTTAAATGTAAATCTACAACCTTGATTGCAAGTTCTACTCATCTATCTATCTATCTATCTATCTATCTATCTATCTATCATCTATCTATCTATTCAAGAATGATCAAAAGAGTTCTTTCAGATTACTCTTATATTAATATGATTTTTTTTAACCTCCCATGGCAACATGACTATTACTTAAACTCATTTAAACTATGAGCACAAGCGACTGTGCTCCATCCAATTTTGTACCCATAATACGCTTTGAACATGTCCACCTTTGCTAACAGCCTTGGACTCCTTCCTGGCCTTTTCCACTTCTCCCTACTTGTTATTTTCACCTTAAACGAATATATCATTTTGCACAATCAGGGAAGATGACTTTCATTCCATTTGCTCTTTTACAAAGAATGCAGTTAGTAGAGACAGATTTTTCCCCCTTTGCATTTCCAACCCTCCCATTGCCTTGCTCTAAAGACAGGAAATGGATACACACACCGTCTCTATATAATAATGCATCAAAAATATATTCATTGTCTTGAATTTCATTCATCTCTCTGTGTGTCAACATTTCTCACTGAAGTCCTGCTTCATTTGACAAGCAGGATTTATATGGGTTCCCCCTTTCCTCCTTTTTGCACCACATGCATTCCACTTTATAAGCGCATACACACACATCCCTCATTAAAAAGTCTTTCATTTCCCAATTTCCCCAACAATTTCATCCAGTGCGCAACAGTATTTCATTTCATCTGGGATTCCATCACTGTCTGTTTTTAGCACATAGTTAAACTACAAAATTTGCTCCTGCAGGAGGCAGTCATGGCCACCAACCTAGACGGCTTTGAAATACAGCTGAAGAAATTCAGGAGGAGAGGGTTGTCAATGGCTAATAGCCATCATGGCTATGATCTTTGTTCATGGTCAGAGGCAGTAATACTTCTGAATACCAGTTGCTGGAAACCGCGGTACGGGAGAGTGTTCTTGTGCTCAAATTCTGTTTGTGGGTTTTGAACAGGCATCTGGTTGGCCACTGTGAGAACAGGATGCCGGACTAGCTGGGCCATTGGCTTGATCCAGGAGGCTCTCTCTGTGTTCTTATGTTCACAGTCTTCAAATGGCCAACGAATCACAGGGGTTGGTGCTGCACACTTCTGGTTCCTTAGAGGGCTTTGAGGTCTAGGCCCACCTGGTCCACTGTAGCTCAGCAGGTTTTATCCCACCACAGCTTCTGGTGAAGAACCCCTGACAGAGCAATGCAACAAAAGCAGACTCTGTTGGGGGATCCCCAACAGTCTATCTCTCAGCAAGATCCAATTCTCATCTCACTCCTTTGATTTTGAAACACAGGCTCCCTGACACTTGTCAGAAGCGCGCAAACATTTGACTTCACCGCATCTACCGATTCTGGCACCCCATCCAATAAAGTGATAATGCGTTGGGAGAGCATTATCCCATTACACGTTCATAATTTGAAAGAACTATGGGGAAAGACAACCGGCGAAAAATATTGGCAACGCGAGTTAATGAAAAGCTCACATTTTCTAACTACTGTTTAACTAATTAAAATTGAATTAAAGGAATATAGCATTAACTATGTCAACTGTTTTGCATTAAAAAGTTGTTAAATATATCATGCTGTTTGTAGGCAGATTTTTGCAACAGCTAATTGTGAGAAATAGTCATGTAGTATCTAATTGCATAACTGGGTAGCGTATAAAATTCACAATTAGGTGAATTATATTTAGTAAAATATGTTCAAATACATTGTTTTTTAGATTGTGGGGTTTTATGGAAGCATAATGGAATCGAAGCACATTTTTAATTACCTAATTATTGCCATTTTCCAAGTCCACTTACACCATAATTGGTCTTATTTTCATAGTCCAAGCTTGGAAAGGAGAAGCTCCATTTAATTACGCTGAATCCCTTTTACCTGCATAAAGGAATTCTCTTTTTTATATCAAAATGTTACCCAACCAGAAGCATTCAGTCTTCAGTCTTTCATTACTACCCTATTATTTGTTTTGCAAAACTGGTCACCAAGACACACACACAGACAGACAGATAGACACACACATACACACACACACCAGTTTTCAAATACAGTACTGGGTGCTACACCAAATTCCCAATTAATGCCCATATTTCTGAAGTGTTATGTGCACGTCAGCTGTATGTCTGCTTATTGTCCAGGACACCAGCTAGACCCCAGGCTTAGCCGACATGAAATGTCGCAGAAACACTGGAAACTGCCTTCTACTGAGTCAGAGCTTTGGTCCACCTAGTTCAATAGTTATCTGTACAGACTGGCAGCTGCTCTCCCAGGTTTCAGGCAGGCGATGGAGATGCCAGGGATCAAACCTGGGACCTTTTGCATGCCAAGTAGGCATTCTAATGCCAAAGTTGGTGGCTTTCCCCCTGAAATGAATATTAACCCACTCAAAAGTGGCATTAAACTTGAGCTTAGTGGATAATCGGGCAATTAACACCCAGGGTGATCTTAAAGATAAGAGTGGCTCCATGCTTTCTTCCTCGCAAACAAAAGCATGCGCAGCCAAGGAGTCGTCATCCTGCTCATCCTCTGGAAACAACTCTGCTTCTGAAATTTCCTCACCTATCAGTATTCCTGAGCAATCCAACAGCTGTCAAAGCTCAGTGTCTAGAGGCATGTTCCAGGGCGTAAGCGAATAGGGTTTTTTTATCAGCCTTTCAAGTTGGGGCATTCTGACTGGGGAACATAAGATGAGCCTGAACTGGATCAGGCCCATGGCCCCTCTTAAGTCCATTATCCTGTTCCCACAGTGGTTAGCCAGATGCCTGGAGGAAGCCAGATAGCAGGATTCGAACACAAGAGGACTATCCCCTCAGGGAGTTCCCAGCAACTGTTATTCAGAAGCCTCACTGCCTCTAACTCTGGAAGCAGAGCAGGGCCAAGATGACTAATAGCCATCAATAGACTATGAATTTGTCCAATCCTCTTTTAAAGCCATCCAGGTTGGTGGCCATCATTGCCTCCAAGATCACATGAAAAAGTGTGGAGGAGCAAAGCTTTGCACTTGCAGCCTTCAGGCCAATTTTGCCATAGCAGTGCAGGGATCAAATGCATCCTGAATCCAGAATCAACGTGGACCTACTCAGTTTTCTGACCTATAATTTTGGTGTATCCCCATACCCACCAGCTCTTTCACAGAATGTGAAAACTGCTCCTGAAAACAGCTAACTGTGGTGCTAACTAGCTAGCTTCTTTTTCTTTAATAAAAGAACTGGTTTGGCCAGCTTATTCTTATACATTTTACCCTCCACAGTTACAGGGTCACAAGAATGGGAAGGGGCTCAGGATGCAGAATGACTCCCCCTCAAACTCAATACAGTTTTCCAACTTGAATGGAGCTTCTTCTTTTTTTTCCTTTTAAAAGGAATCTCTTGTTTCTTCATCTTCCATCTTCCATTTGCCTTTCGTCTGTTGTTTCCCTTTCGTCTTTAGTAAGTCCTTTCTTCCTAGAGTCTTATAACACCCACTGTTCACATTCTACCTGCAGTGGGAATGAATGAGTTAACCCCCAAAAGAACTCAGCAACCTGGGGGGCGGGGGGAGTGAGCTTTTTAGTTTCCAATAAAAATGTCAAAGAGATATGAATAGCAATAAATGGCTCAAAAATGTTTAAATTGAAGGAAAACAATTGAAAATGGGCATAGAAATAGAATGTTTAGCTAACCAAGCTATAATACCCTTGTTATTTTAATCAGCTCAGGGAAGTAATTGAGCTTCATGCAGGAGTATACTTTTATGTTTTAATGTATAGCCTTTTATCTTTCTCAAAGCAATTCTGAAAAGGCCTTCTTCCATGGTAACATTTCAGAATGGCAGTCTTTATACTTTCGCATAATTTCATTCCATGCAATGTGCAGCCGCATCCTAAGAAGGCTTAACTCAGAAGGAGGCCTCTCTGGGTGGAACAGGACACTTGGGTAAGCAGGTTGAAAATTTCAGCCTTGGCTTGGAAGGGTTACCTTTAATGTCTGTTGGATGCTGGTTTGAAAGTGGTGCTTTGTAAGGATAATATATTTAAAACTGATAGAAGAAATCAATTCCAAGTGATTCTGCAATCTCCTGCGCAGGACAGGTACTGCATGACAGGTACTGCATCCCTCACCTCCAAACAACTACAGTGGTACCTCGGGTTAAGTACTTAATTTGCTCTGGAGGTCCGTTCTTAACCTGAAACTGCTCTTAACCACTTCAGCTAATGGGGCCTCCCGTTGCTGCTGTGCCACCGGAGCACAATTTCTGTTCTCATCCTGAAGCAAAGTTCTTAACCTGAGGTAATATTTCTGGGTTAGCGGAGTCTGTAACCTGAAGCGTATGTAACCTGAAGCGTATGTAACCCGAGGTACCACTGTATAGTGTAGACAGCAAAGATTCAGGATGGATAAAAGAATGGACTTCTTCGAGCAGTGCATAAACTGTGGAACTCACTCCCACAGGAGGCAGTGATGGCCACCAACCTAGATGATTTTAAACAAGGATTGGATAAATCCATGCTGCAGTGGCTTTTCACCATGGTTTATCAATGGCTTCCAGCCATGTAAGCTATGCTCTGTCTCCACAGACAGAAACAGCAGTGCTTCTGAATGCTAGTTACTGGGAACTACAGGAGGGAAGAGTGCTCTGGTGGTTGGCTCCTGTTTGCTGGTTTTCCCCTGGGGCATCCCCTCCTTTCCAAGGCTTTTCCCAAGCAATCAGAGACTGCACCTGCGTGCAGCCTGTTCCTGCTCCATCCGTTTCAGCCCTCTTCTGGTTCTGGGGCGGCAGGGCAGAGAGGGGAGCCTGTCACAGCAGGAGGGGGAGACACCCCTGACTCTTCACCACCCTTCCTCAACTCTTGGCCACCCTCTCCCACTTACCAGCTTCAGCTTCTGTCTCTGATTCTGGACGTCTCTCTGCCACAGACTCTTCCAGCTCACTAAGCCCTGTTACCTCTTCAGCTTCAGACACCTCCTCTTCTGAGTTTTCTCCTTCTTCTCCCTCTGACCACTAAACATTGTCCAGCTACCATTCCCCATGCTCTGAGCCTTCTTCCCCTGGTGGTTCCCCAGCTGGTTCTCCCACCATTCCTCTACATCCAACCAGCCTATGACACAATATGAAAACATAATAAAAGCCTGCTGGATCAGGCCAAAGGAGGGGGGGCATCTAGTCCAGCATCCTGTTGTCACAGTGGCCAGCCACTACTGTTCAGAAGCATTGCTGACTATGGAGGCAGAGCACAGCCATTGGTGACTACCTCTGTGAATTTGCCATTGGTGACTTTACCTCTGTAAATTTGCCTAATCTTCTTTTAAAGCTATTTAAGTGGGTGCAAATCACTGACTTCTGTGGGAGGAAGTTCCAAAGTTTAACTATGTGTTGCATATACAAGTCCTTTCTTTTCCCTGTCCTGAATCTTCCAACATTCAGCTTCATTGGGTGCCCATGAAATTCTCGTGCAGCCTACATTTTCCAGGACTGATTTGCTATAAACGTGGAGTCCTTCAGAGGTTTATGCAGTTCCTCTGTGGAATACAAAAACAGTGGAGCAACCTGAGACACAACCACGTGGTCCATAAAGGTGGTAGCATGGCCTAAACTTCAGAAACAGATTTCTTTTCCTGAGATGATGAAAATCTTGTGGTTTACCCACAAGGTTATTAGGAAATTAAATATTATCAGACTACTCTTGATGGAGTTAATTGGAAAGTCAAATGCAGAATTCCCTAATCAAATTTTTAGAGGCAGTACTTTTGGATATATATATATATATATATATATATATATATATATATATATATATATATGGTGTGTGTGTATGTGGATTAGAAAACTGCATATTTTCCTATTGTGATTAGCAAAAACACCCCCCACCATAAATCATAGTAAATATGGTGAAGTGCCCTTGATATATATCCACTAGTGGTCTCAAGGTATCGTATTGGTTAATCCAGAGAGAAAAAGCACATTTTCCCCATTCTGCTCTACTGACCTTTTGCTTAGCTTTTTGCTAATGTCATTTTCACTCTTGGTTGGGCTTTGCTGACAGTTAGGATGGCTTCTTTACGAAGATCCTGAGATAAACTAGGGCTATGCATTCATTCACATAACACATACAAAAAAACCCTCTTCTCTGTTCCTCCTCTGATATAAAATATTCCTGATGTAATCAAGAGAACATCAAAACCCTATAGAGTGCCCTTGTTAATCCTGTTGCTTCCTACTTTTCCTCTCTCTCTCTCTGTGTAGACATAGAATCATAGAATTGTAGCGTTGGAAGAGACCCAGTGGTCATCTAGTCCAACCCTCTGCAATGCAGGAATTGCAGGTAAAGAATCTTTAACAGATGGTGATCTCCCTTTAAACACATCCAGTGAAGGAGAGTCTACCTAAGGAGCCCATTCCAACAGTGATTAGTAACAAATATTGAAACCAGCTTCAAAAATTGTTGCAATAGAAATACATTCATTGCTGTTTCTCCCCCCTGTTTTTTAAAAAGAAGGAACAATTCCGACTTATGCTGTTTTAATTCTGGCAGTCCCCCTTCTGCCCCCTCTCCCTTCGATAATAACCAATGGTACCTAATTTTAAGCACAATTGCTATGGCCATATCGCCACGACAATATCATTCTGTTCCTAAGGTGCAATTAAAGATATGCCTGGATGTATAAGGCTTTATCAATATAGCCAGAGAATGCCAAAGAGACACATTGAGGAAGGATTTGGCTCAGCAGTTTCTGTAGCTGTGTGGGCATTGCAGAATTACTTCGGTGCTTTGACAAAACCTGTCGGTTAGGCACTTATATACAGGGTCGTTATTAGAATGGGGATGCTATAGACATTCTCCTCAACCCACCTTTGCCCCTTAGTGACTGCAGAACCTTCCAACATTCAGCTTAACTTGATGTCCATGAGTTCTGGCGTTATGAGAGAGGGAGACAAACTTTTCGGCACCCCCTTCCTCCATGCCATGCAATTGAATTTGGGTGGGGAGAGGGAGAGAACAGGAGCATCTGAAACTTTTCTGGGAAACATCACTGGCCTCATCAGAAGTTGTTTGGCATAGGGTTGTGTGCAGTGTTCGTGCCACTCAGAGTAGACCCATGGAAATTAATGGGCATGACTCACTTTGGTCCATCCATTTCAAGGGGTCTACTCTGAGCTGACCTTGCTTGGTGCAGCACCCTGCCTCCAGGAACTTCTGGTTAAAGACGTGGCATGGAGTGGGACTTGATCTCCAAACTCATGGTGGTTCTACTGGGAAACTCTTCAGGAGAAGCTTTCACAGCAGAGTGTGGAGACGCTGGAAAGAAAGAACCACAGCGGTGCACAGTTAGACATTTTTAGTCCAACACCCTGTGGCTGCCAACTTCAGCCATGCACGCTCTTTAAATCCCCAGGGCATGGGCCCGAGTGAAGCCAATCTGCCCCCTCCGCCGGCAGAGGCCCACTCCCATGCCCTTTCATGATTGGCCAATTGTGTGAGCTGGCAGAATCTATTTCCTAGGTGCCAAGATCAGTCCAGGGACATCCTTTGCTGCTAGGGTAGTGACCTAGAGGGCAGGGCCTTCACAGCCAGATCACGGCAGGAGGGAGGAGCGTCACTCTGCAATGATGCCCACCTAAGAGGGTGAGTGGACTTCCCTCAGTCTCAGTTGTTCATGTTGACCTCAATGGCAGGGAGCTGAGATCCAAGCTTCCGCCTCCCAGAAGCAGGCAAGCTGTGAAATCTAGGGCAGAGACGACTAACCTACCGCTGTTCCCTTAGGTTCTTTAAGTGCTGATAAATGTATTTAATTCTATTCCGCTCAGGTTAGCCATCAGCTTGGTGATATCGGGCTGTAGAGAGCCATTTGGCCAGCCCTGTCATCTCACACCTTAATGAGCACTGAAGGCGCACCGAGTAACTGGATATTTCACTTTGGATCCTGCCTAGCAGTTCATTATATAAAATCCTGCATATAGTTAAATTAGCAGCATGGCTGACAAGACGGTGACACAGCTTAACTTATTTTTAAAATTGCTTAACTTTATCGTTATATGGAGCCAATTGTCTGAGTATTTATAGACGAAAATGTGCCACCATCGAAGTGCATGGTGAATATGAGTTATATATCAGAGCCTGTGTCCTCCTCTGTTCCAGGACTTTGAGGCTAATGTTGTTACTGTTGTTGTTGTTGTTGCTGTCGTCGTCATCATCATCATTATTATTTTCCCAGCATTAAAACACAAAGTAGGGACTATACAAAAAACAAACAAAAACACCAAAATCAAAATGCTGTGCCAATTTAACCCAGATTATTTATTCATTTCAAAGCATTTCCACACTGCTTAATATATGACATCTGTGCCAAAGACCTGTGCCAAAGACCTGTCTAAATAAAAATGTATTTTCCTGGTGGCAGGTTGGTCATCTGAGCAAGGAAGCCCAGAGCCGGGCAAATTTTAGTCCATCCCTTTTACACAAAGTGGACCTTCTTGCAGCTACTTTGGGCTATATAGCTCCAAGCCTATTACAAAATGCTCCGGATAACATCAAATGCCATCTGTGGCTGTCTGTCAAGTGAAGGCAAATGCCTTTTCTTCCCTTCAAAGATGATCAATTTTATTGACCAGGGGAAGAGGCTGTATTTTTAGAATGTTTGAGGATGCCACTCAAAGTCACCAAACCGCTGCCCCTGTCTAAATTTTGCACAAGATGAGCAAAAAGCCTGGAACTCTATTGTCAGAAGGACATAAAGGTGGAAGGCCCTGATCCACTAGGCATTGGGGTGGATTGCACCCTGCCCTTTGCAGAGTCAGGCCCAGGCTGCCACCGGGTTCAGCACTGGCTGCAACAACAAGCAGCTCTGGCTCGCCCAGCCCTACCCATTGCCACCCCACCACCACATTTACCTGACCTGAGGGTACTGGATCACAGGAGCCTCAGCAATTGCCCTCTCCCACTGGAAACAAACCAGGACTGCTCCAAGAAAACACACGTGGCAAAAAGGATCCTTAGGTGGGCCACCCCCTTACTCGTGATTGGCCAAGCAGATAGCCAGCCAATCAGGACCACCCCCCTTCGCTTCTCACTTCCCTCTGTGGCCCCCTACATGGGCATAGCCAGGGTTTTTGTATTTTGAAGGGGGCAGCCCTTTTATTAGGAAATCACAGCTGCTGAGCTGGGGAGGAAAGGGGGAGGAAATGAAGTATCAGACAACTTCAAAGCCTTACCTAGTTTGGAGTGAGAGACTGCTTGTTTCTCAATTTTAGATTGAGAAAGTTAATTTTTTTGAAAACAGATATCAGTGTGCAAGGCCAGCCCACCCATGAAGTGGCTGCTTCAGGCAGCAGAAGCCCCCAAGGGAGCCTCCTGCCACACCCCCACCTCTGCCAGAGAAGCAGTGCAAGTCTAGGTGCTGATTTCCTGCCGGTTTCTTGCAAGATCTTGTGAGATTGCATCAAAGTCTTGCAGGATGTCCAGGAGAGCGAAAGATCTCAGGAGATTCCTGTGAGATCTTACAAGTTCTTTCAGGGAATCGGCACCAGTGCCAGCATTGCTTCTCCTCAAGTGCCTCAGGATTTCAGAACTTAAAGCTGTCCATTCTGAAGGAAGGCAGGCAAGGACTGACAGCTCGGGTGGGGCTCTTCAGCGTGGGGAGAAGGTGTGTGACTCCTCAGCTGGAGAAGGCTCAGGTGAGGGTAGGATGCCTCATCAAGCCCAGAAGGTATAACAGGAAATCTACGTCCAGGCCTGCGTCCACCAGCATTGCTCCCCTGATTTGGACAGATGATTTGGACTCAGATAATTGAATACTTTAAATGCTTATTTACCCATTATCAGGATTGATTAGACTGGCAGGCTCTAGAGACAGGACCTCTGCAGTGGTGGCCCCATGTTTATGGAACTACCCCCCTAGGCATGTATGCCTCCTACTTTACTGGTTTTCAAATGGGTCTTCAAGTCTTCTCTCTTTCAAGCACTTTAACTTGATATTTTAGTGCAAGTTGTTTAACCACTGTTATTTCAATGTTATTTTTTTGACCTACATTAATTTAATGCATGTTGTGCTTGTGGTCTTTTTAAATTACCGCTGGTGCAATAATAATAAGTATAGATTATTTTTTGTTGGTTTTTTAATGAGTTTTATTGTTTCAATGTGTTGAGAGCCATCTTGGTTGGAATGAAAAGTGGCTTGCAAATGTTGAACGACATATCAGTTGCCACTAGATACTCTTAACTGGACATGCCTTTCCCTGCTCTGCACAGGCCCCTGAACTGCATGATTTTAGAGAAGAGACACCTTCATGATTCTACTTATGAGATAAAACAGGAAAGGCTCACTTGTTTGGCTGAGTTTTGGTTTTCCCTGACAGGCAATATCTATCCGGCTGGGGATTTCTCTTTATTTAAGGTTCACTGATTTTTAGTAGAGCCATTTCAGCAACCCGGGTGGATCAACATATTTCGACAAGGTTTGCCAGTGGAGAACTCATATCTCCAGAGCTGAAAGAGGCCAAGCTATTTAATTATGCAAAATGATTTAACTGAACATTAATATCACAATATTTTGACTGAACTGGTTTGGCTAGGGAAATAGAAGTGACTAGCATACTGAATGCCTTGGTTTGGGGGGTGTTCTGAAGACAGGAACGCTCAAGTGGAGATGACAGTGTGAGAGTTAGAGGAGGCAAAGGTTTCAGCAGAGGGATTTTAAAAGCCAGCAACCATCTGTTTCCCCTCACCTTTCCACGGGGGAGGGGGAGTGACATATCTAAACACTGCTGTCCTTGCTTCATCGTTTGGAAAGATGGCTTCCCTTTCCTAAAAGCAAATTGCATCCATCCTTACCAGCCTGCAAGGACCACCCCTCTGCCCCGGATCTCATTGGACTCCAACTCCCTTGCCAGCATGCCAACTGATGCAGGAAGGTGAGAGTTGTAATCCAACAGCCTCTGGAGGGCACCATATTAGCTAACCCTGGATTAAAGAAACCCTGTTGGGGGAATGAGAGAAAGCATAAATCATCATCATCATCATCATCATCATCATCTTCTTCTTCTTCTTCCTGGAAGCTTGCACAACTGTTTTGTACAAACAAAACCCAAATTCCCCATTAGTTTTGTTTCAGATAAAGTTTCAGTAATGGCTAGTGGTGATGAAAAAGAGGAAGCTTTTGACTATCCTTGTAATTCCTCAAATGAGCAAGCATCTTCGAAGTGGCTTCAAATTCCACTTTTGCCAAAATTCAGCAGTATAACAATGGCACGGTCAGGTTGCTACGCCACCTATGGGCATTTGCTGTAGCCAAGGAGGAATCAAGAGCCTTAGGCAGGGTTGTGTAGATACAAGAACTGAACGGTGCCAACTCTTTCATGGATGCAAATGCTCCCCTCTTTTGGTGGGTTGCACAAGCATTCTAGTCATCATGGGTGGGGCAGTAAGATTTGGAGAAGGGGGAATGGACTCTATGCCTCAGAACCCCGACCAGGACCACCATCTAACTTCAGCAGTTTCACTCACCATTTTTCACAGTTTGCCACCTTGAGGGCTATAAACTTGTAAACTTTTTTTTTTAACGCAAAAGCTGATATTCTCAGAAGACTGAACTCTGCAGATGGGATCAAATGGCATGGCTTTCTTCTGCTCACATCAAAGAGGCCATACCTTTCTCTTGCTGTTTAAAGAACAGACAGGGGGCAGTCCTCTATCTGAAAGGGTCTTCTGTTTGAAGGGCTACCCAGAAAAAAACACAAGACGGAAGAGCAGAAGCCTTGAAATTGATCATCAACAGCAACTGAAGAGTGGACTGAACAGGCACCCTGATCACTTGGTGATTCCCCACTATAGTGAGATGGCTTCTTCTTGTTGTTTAAGTTGGAGGAGTTGCTTCTCAGCTTGCACCTATCTGTACAAACAAGCAGATCTCCATAAAACTTGCCCTTGAGTCCTCTTTTGTCCTTTAGCGATGCTTTCTCTCTTTCCTTGCAAGGTGCAAGCTCTTGTGGAAACTTTAGCTTTCCTGTTTTTAGGGGGTTAGTGTGTGCTTAACATTTTTTGTAAGGGAGCAAACCTTTCCCTCCACACATATACAAGCATGCACACACACACACGCACAGACACACCACCGTGCAGAGGGTGGCATGGCAAATTCAACTTAGCAGCTCGCCTTAATTGAGTCAGCTGGTGCCTGCCATACAGTGAAACTTCAAATTTGATCTGGTCAGCATGCCTGTGTAATGCATTGGTGGTTTGAAGTTGGATTTATCTTGCCATGGGAACTGTCTCCATCGATGAAACAAACAGTCTATGAGTCTAGTGGACTGTGACAGCCTGAGATGCCAAACTCGAGAGGGGAAGGAGGCAAGAGGGGAGAGGAGGAATGAAAAAAGATGGGAGGGGGGACGACTTGAATCCTGAGCTTTAACCAACATAGCCCCCGATGCTTTGCAATGAGCCTTTCCCCAAAATCATTGCAGCTTAGGCCAAGTGATTAAAAATAACTCCATGTTGTGTATGGAGGGTGGACAGGGAGAGATTGGCTGCTCATTCTGTCGCTTGTACATTCACTTGCAGCTTCTTTTTCATATTGACAGCAAGAAAGAACACGGCATCATAACAACTTCTCTTCTAGTTAAGCTATGGAACTCTCTCCCACATGTTGCAGCTCGGTTGCTAGCCTGGATGGCTTTAAAAGAGGACTGGATGAATTCATGGCAGACAAGGCTATCAATGGCTACAATCTAAGAGGGCTGTGCTCTGCCTCCACAGCTGGAGGCTGCAATAATAATAATAATAATTTATTATTTATACCCCGCCCATCTGGCTGGGCCTCCCCAGCCACTCTGGGCGGCTTCCATAAAAACCAAAAATACAGTAAAATATCACACGTTAAAAACTTCCCTGAACAGGGCTGCCTTAAGATGTCTTCTGAATGTCAGGTAGTTGTTTATCTCTTTGACATCTGCTGGAAGGGCGTTCCACAGGGCGGGCGCCACTACCGAGAAGGCCCTCTGCCTGGTTCCCTGTAGCTTTGCTTCTCGCAATGAGGGAACCGCCAGAAGGCCCTCGGCGCTGGACCTCAGTGTCCGGGCAGAATGATGGGGGTGGAGACGCTCCTTCAGGTATACTGGACCGAGGCCGTTTAGGGCTTTAAAGGTCAGCACCAACACTTTGAATTGTGCTCGGAAACGTACTGGGAGCCAATGTAGGTCTTTCAAGACCGGTGTTATATGGTCTCGGCGGCCGCCCCCAGTCACCAGTCTTCTGAGTACCAGTTGGTGGAAACCACAGGAGGGGAGAGGGCTCTTGGGCTCAAATCCTGCTTGCAAGTTTTCCACAAGCATCAGGTCAGGCACTGTGAGAATAGGATGCTGGACTAGATGGGCCATTGGCCTGATCCAGCAGGCTCTTCTTATGATATTATGTTGGAACTGGTGGACACCCCGCTGTTCATTTTTAGGATCTTATGAGCATTCCTTTTTAGAAGTCCCTAAACTCAAGGTGAGCTTTGTTTTGTGGTGAGTTGGCTCTTCTTCTTTATTTAATAGTTGCTATGCTCAACATCAAAAAAACAAAGATCATGGCCACTGGTCCCATCACCTTCTGCCAAATAGAAGGGGGGAAAATGGAGGCAGTGAAAGATTTTACTTTCTTGGGCTCCATGATCACTGCAGATGGTGACAGCAGCCATGAAATTAAAAGTCGCCTGCTTCTTGGGAGAAAGGCAATGGCAAACCTAGACGGCATCTTAAAAAGCAGAGACATCACCTTGCCAACAAAGGTCCGTATAGTTAAAGCTATGGTTTTCCCAGTAGTGATGTATGGAAGTGAGAGCTGGACCATAAAGAAGGCTGATCGCCGAAGATTTGATGTGTTTGAATTATGGTGCTGGAGGAGACTCTTGAGAGTCCCATGGACTGCAAGAAGATCAAACCTCTCCATTCTTAAGGAAATCAGCCCTAAGTCCTCACTGGAAGGACAGATCCTGAAGCTGAGACTCCAATACTTTGGGCACCTCATGAGAAGAGAAGACTCCCTGGAAAAGACCCTGATGTTGGGAAAGATGGAGGGCACAAGGAGAAGGGGACGACAGAGGATGAGATGGTTGGACAGTGTTCTTGAAGCTACCAGCATGAGTTTGACCAAACTGCGGGAGGCAGTGGAAGACAGGAGTGCCTGGCGTGCTCTGGTCCATGGGGTCACGAAGAGTCGGATACGACTAAATGACTAAACAACAACAAATCATCCTTTGCTATTGGCCATGCTGACTGGTGTTGGAATCCAAAAATACCTGGAGGCCCACATGCTTCCCATCACTGCCCTGTACTCTACCAATATGTGCAAGGAATGTATTGCCTCTTTCCTCTCTCTCTGCATTGTGGGAGATGTAACAAAGTGTATTTGCCTTCAAAGCAAGCCTGCCCCAATCCCTACAAGACAGTGATAAGGTGGGGGGGGTGTCTTAGGAGGAGTTCAAAGCTGCAAAGTGATTTAACTGTAGCTGTCTAAACTTCTTAAATATGACAAGTCAGCATCAGAAACTGACATGTCCTCATCAGGATGAGGAGTGAAGCCTGGGGCCTTTCATGAATGCTCTTTAACCACACTTGAACAGCTAGCCTTAAAATGCTTTTTAAAATATACATGTATATTTATATGCAAGCAGCGGCTTTTCCAGAGAACTATCTGATAGTAAGGGCTGTTCAACAATGGAATGGACTACCTTGGAAGGTGGTGGATTCTCCTCTTTGGAGGTTTTTCAACAGAGGTTGGATGACCATCTGTTGGGGATTCTTCCTTAATTGCAGGAAGTTTGACTAGGTGACCCTTGGGGTCCACTAAAGCTCTCCAACTCTAAGATTCCACGAGACTCACCAATGATCAATCACATTTTGTTGGCCAACTCTCAAGTTGGTGAGGCTCATTTGACAATGACATGAACTCAAACATTTAGTGCCATTGGCCCAGTTCTGTGGAATGCCCTTCTAATAGAGATTAAGCAGGCGCTTTCTGTTTTTAATGTTCACTCGAAACTTTCCTACGTTGCCAGGTTTATGCAGACATTTAAGAAAACATCCACTATCATAATTACCTGGTAATCTGTGATTTTGAATTCTCACGTGTTTTTATTGCATGTATCTAATTATTGCAAACCTCTTAGATTTTTTAAAAACAATGAATTTGTGATATACACTTACTTTTATAAAATAGCAAGAGTTACCTGAGCATTATGAGAACAACAGAGTTCTCTTACTATAGACCTCAAGTTGAGGAACTTTTTCTCTCTCACTTGGAATCTGTGCTCTTTCATAAGGAAAAGAAAAGGCCTGTCCGTTTCTGAAGAAACCCTGCTTCTCCATATGGGTGAGCACAGAGCTTGAGACATTTTACAGGTGGGCCTCTGAAGTCTTAAGCATAACTCTTTGTATACAACTGTTATTCTTAGCTCCTGCTGTACGGGGTCGTTTTCCCAAGAGACATAATCTAAACAGTTTCTCTTAAGCTGATCAGTCTGTCTAAAATATTTCAGAAAACATCCACGACAGCTCTAGACAGATTATTTTAGAATACCAAGGGTGGGCTTAGTTCTTTCAAACTCAAACATGAGACGTTTCCCCCACTTATTCTCCCACAGTTTTGATAACCCTTTTCGCACGGATTAGTTAACAGTGGAAATGTGGCTTTGCACTATTAAACCGCATCTACGAAATCTGAAAGTCGACATGTGGTATGACAAAGACATTGGGGAGTTGGGATTCTACTTGCTACCCTCTGCATGGAACTGACCTTGTCTCTGTTCGGTAATGGAGGTTTCCAATAACAGCCTTGGGGCTTTCTAGGGCCAGGGCTGCCAATCACAATGAACAGTATGAGATGGCAGAGCCATTGATAGAAAGTCGGCAAACGTCCACAACAGACAGCAAAGAAGACCACCTTGTTACTTGTTCCATAGAAAATCTAGGATCTACTTCTGGAGAAAAGAGAAGTCTCAAATGGACCATTATGGTGTGCATTGTTTATTGTACACTTAGAAGATAGACATGCTAAAAAAAAAAAAAACTTGAAGGGGGCTATATATTTTATTGATTTGTTCACAGAAATATTATTGCTATACCAGTTTCCTTCTCAGCTCATAACATTCAGAAAAACACAAAAGACTCCTCATTAAAACCTATGAATTCAGAGTAAAACAGATATCCTACTTAAACTATGGTGCCCAGAATTATCCATTTAAATCCCACCTTCCTTCCTATTGACATTTTCTAATCTTGCTCTGTTCCAAGTAGGGTGTTTTAGGGTATGGATTTTATTTATTTTCTTTTATTTGCCTTTTTTACTTTATGGAACACATTAATTTCTCCATTGAAAGATTTGCCAGTAATTTATACTGATTGCTGAAAAAGACACCATTCTTCTTTTAATAAGGCAATTTGCATATTTAATAACTTTAATCTTCCTTGCTGAAAGGCAGTCTCTGAAAGTTTATTTCTACATTCTTTATTTTCTGATTCTCTTAGCATCTTTTCCATTAACATGATGATAAATGAAATCAAAATAGGGAGTGACAGTTTCCTCTTTGAGAGTTATTCTTGTGGTCTAACAGCAGAAATTTCTACCCTTACTAGGGATATACAAAGACATCACATTCCATTCCATCCTGTATTCTCCACATGCAGTCCTGTTTCTACTCCACTGCAGTTCAACACCCACAAAAAACCTATATTATTTGGCTCATTGTGGCTAAATTACATAACACAGGTAATTAATTATGTACATAATGTTGTTACACCCCCCCATTCTTTGCAATGCAAAGGAAACAAGCCACATGGGTGGGGGTGTAATCAGCTGTGTATTGTTTGTGGACTGAAGGCAACAACAACTAGCTGCATTCACTGAATTGATTTTTGTTCTGAACATGGGACAAATAAGCAAACAGTAGTAATTCCTCCTCCTGTTTCTGGTGTTGTTGGAATTCTCTGGCATTCCCGGGATTCACATAGAAAATGGAGGTATTGGCAGTTTTTGTAGGAACCCTGAGGTACAGACTTTGAACACAGAGAGGACCATGTATCTTGAGGCAGGGTGCCAAACACAGGCCGCCACCACAGAGAAAGTTCTCTCATGTGTTGCCACTAACCTTGCAAGAGGAGTGCAACAGCTAATTCTAAAGAAAGAACCATAGCTCAAGTGGTAGAACATCAACTTTGCATGCAGGAGATCCTAGATTCAACTCCTGATGACATCTCCAGGCAGAACAAGGAAACAGCTCTTCCTGAAATCCTGGAGGGTCACTCATGCTGAGGGTACACATTGCTGAGCTATATGGACCAATGCTCTGATTCAGTGGAAGGCAGCGTTCTACAGCACTGTGACGGGAATATTTGCATAGGAAGAGATGGTCCTTTGAACAGCTTGGTCCCAAACTGTTTAGAGCTTTCTAGATAACCACCAGCACCTGAAATTGCACTCAAAAATGAATTGGCCGCTCAAGGCTTATACAAAGAACCAGCATGACCCATATACCTTTGTGATAGTGCTGGGAGACCTTCCACTTTTGAGGGGGCAGCAGGATTGCTAGGATCTCAACCTGAAACTGCAATTCAACAGCAGCTCAATGCACAGAAATTTAGCTGGTTATCAAGTTCAGTTTCATACTGTGAAAAGTGTCGCCTGCTGATTTTGACACATTGTGGCTATTAAGGACACAGTTCTGCACACATCCAAGCACAAACTAATCTATTTGTTGTTCTGGGACAACTGGGAGCATCTGTAGCACCTGCTAGACCAGCCTTTGCAAATCTGATGTCCTCCAGATGTTTTGGACTACAACTCCCACCAGCCCCACTCAGCTGATGGGAGTGGCAATCCAAAATATCTGGCATCATTCTTTAATGGATGCATCGTCCACTCACTCTACAGGGCTGGCTCATATGAGGTATGAACTACTAAAATGTTGGATATACACTGGGTTCAATGGAAGAACTGGTAAGTTGAATGTCCCACAATGTCAATGTCCCACAACCACGGAGCCCTTCATTGCAGCGGCAACTGTAGCACCTGTTAAACTACAACTAAAATCTATCTAAGTGTCAAGGAAGATCACTAAAAATCAGGGGGATTACTCAAACTGCTTTTAGATTCTTGTTTTAAATGACCTCTGGAACCATGATGCAAGAACAATAATATGAGAACATAAGAAGAGCCTGCTGGATCAGGTCGATGCCCATCTAGTCCAAATTCCTGTTTTCACAGCAGCTGACCAGATGACAAGCCCACAAACAGGATCTGAGCACAAGAGCCCTCTCGTCTCTTGTGGCTTCCAGCAACTGATATTCAGAAGCATTACTGCCTCCAACTGTGGACGTGAAGCATAGCCATCAAGACTAGTACCTACTGACAGTGTAACCTGGGGAAGAGTCTAGTTCAGGGACAGAGCAGCTGCTTTGCACGAAGAGCTAATGCCTGGTGTCAAAGGAGTGGAGAAGACTTTCTGTCTGAAACTCTGGAGAAGCACTGCCAGTCAGTGTAGTCAACACTGAACTAGATGGACTGACCTGACATAAGGCAGCTTCTTATCTTCCAAACCTTTAAAAACTTTCTTTTCCAGCTCAACCTAAACTAACCAGAGCTTCTTATTCTTTGAAACAATTCCTTGGCAACTCTATTTTTTAATTTTTTTTAAAAGGAGACCTCAAAATTTCTCACCCACTTAGCACCTGGTTAAACACCATTTTAACCTCTTGCTTCTGGCCTAGTATATCCCCATTAGGAAGCATTTCTGTTAATGTCATCCCAATTAAGTAATTGTCATTGTCACTCACAAACATTTGGCTCAATTGGCTTCTTGGGAGGTTCCTTAATAATGCAGCCATCCCAATTAAGCTCATCCTCATTAGACGAAGTATACAATATTACCATTTTATTGCCATCTGTAAAGTAGTCCCACTCTGAGCTATGGAATTATTTAGAGGCAACATAAACAGAATTCCCAGCCAATGTATTATTTGCTGACCCCAGTAGATGGTGACAATGGCCTGTTGACTTTCATTGCTCTCAGTACATCTTCAGAGGCACTCGTGATTACTCTTTGGAGCTTGAGGAATACAGTGTAATTTAATTTTGTCTTCTTCAGATGGTGTTGTTCTACTCTGTTCACATCAACATATTAGGATTTCATAGAAGTGCTTTATAGAAAAGAGAAAAAAAGCTGCAAAACAGCTGACTTTCACTCCTGGAGTTTTTTGGGTTAATAAGTAGGATCAACTGGGACCATTGCAGCATCACTTGACTGGCATCTCCCAAATTCAGTAGCTGTATTTTGTAGTTCCTTTCACTGATAAGTAGACATGGGGAGGGGGAGAGACTACAGCTGCTGACCCCATATCAGATCTCAACATATTAGCTGGAAGATCTGTAAGAGTCATCAGCAAGGCACAGAGACAAAATTATAGAAGTATAAGAACATCAGAGATCTGATGGAACAGCATTGGAGTCAAAGGACCATTGGCCTGGTCCAACAAGCTTTTCTTACGGTATTATATTCTTGTATTCTTATTGTCTTCTCACACTGGGCAAGCTGGTGCCAATGGGAAGTCCACAAGTAGGACCAGACCACAAGAGCACTGACCCCTCATGAGGATTCTTTTACAAGTTGCTGGAAGGCAACAACACAGAGAGCAACTTGTCTCCACACCCTTCTTGTGGGCTTCCCAGGGGCTTCTGGTTCCCCACAGAAGGAAACAGGATTAGGTGGGACTCTGATCTACTTCAGCAAAACTCTTCTGATGTTCTTATGTGGAGGCTGTTTGGAGGGAGGCAAATGTAACCTAGGACTATAAGAAGAGCCTGCTGGATCAGGCCAGTGGACAATCTAGTCCACCATTCTGTTCTCACAATGGCCAACCAGATGCCTGCAGGAAACTAGCAAGCAGGATTCAAGCACAAGAGCAGCACTGTCCCTTCTTGTGGTCTCCAGCAGCAACTGGTATTCAGAAGCATTGCTCTGTGGTGGCAGAGCAGAACAGAGCCATCATGGCTAGTATCCTTTGAGAGCAGTTAATCTTCCAGAGATGCAATGGGCAACCCCTTCTGCAAGCAGATGATGAGAGTCTTTGATTATTTTGCTACTCTCTTCCAAAGGGTAGTGTGCACAAATGCCTTACGAGCTCTTTTGCTGGTGTTGTTTCTAGTGTTAACATTTAATGTTGTGTGGGTAGTTGGGATATACACAATACAATTCTGAAAGAGTGGATTTGGGCTCTTCTCATCCAGGCCCTTCTGAGCACATATGTTAGAACTAAGTCTTTTTTGGCTCAGCTGTAGCTTGAATCTAATGAAAATGACAGATAATGCAGGGAGCTGAGAGCCTGCCAAAAAGGGGGATATTTCCCATGAGATAGCACCTGGTGATGCAGAAATAGACACTATAGATTTGTGATTGGCTGGTTCTTACCAGTCTTCCTATCTAGTCGGTATTATCAACTACACAAGATCACATCTTGGATAATAACAGCAACAGTAGCATCTATAAAAAATCACTGCAGCAGAAAGAAAGAGGGGGGGGAATAGATCAATTATGTCAATTATATGGTAGAACTCTCCCCCCATCTGCACCACACACACACACACACACACACACACACACGTGTAGCATCTATCTCTGATCTAATTATTCACAGCCTTATTTGGGTGCCCCCCCTTCTCTTCTCTTTTCTCTCTCTCAAGCAAACAAAAAAAGGAGCTTTCTTTTCAAATGCACTGCCAAATAATAAATATATGTGTGATCACTGTGTGGCATGTATAGTTAACTTGATAAAGAAGTGATTGCTAGAAGATCAGGATACTGGGGAACAGCTCCCTGCTCCCCACTATTTTCATGTTGATTTTCTTTTTCCTGTCAAAGGCAAGTTAAAATAGGGGATCTGTGTTAGGGTGAGGGGGAGAAAGTATCAGCAATCTTCCTGCCCCCCAATAGAATAAAATGAGGCATAAGAAGTTAGCATGCTGCAGTGATTATTTTCTTTCCCCATTTTGGCAAACGTGTCCATTATTTCTAAACAACTCCATTCTGCTGATTATAATGGACTTCCTTCCTTCCTTCATCAAAATAAAAGCATTACAAACAGCACACCCAAGTTGGGCAAAGCCCCCTCTCCTAACTGGGAATTTGGAATGGACAACTACTAAAATGCAGGCCTGTTTATTTCATTGTTCGCATTGCATTGCATTGCATTTATATCCCACCTATTCCAAAAAGGAGCTCAAGGCAATGTATGTGGTTCTCCCTTTCAACAGTTTTATCCTCACAACAACTTTATGAGGTAGTTTAGGCTGAGGGAGAGTTGGCTGCATCAGTAGTTTTGGCAGAAGGCGAAGAGCAGCAGAACGGAAACAGGGGTACGAGCATCAAATACAGGGTGGAATGGAAAGCGATGCCTTCTTGCATCCCTAGATTCGTCCCACAGTAGTTAGGAGGCAGGCAGCTGCATCATTCCAACATTTCTTTGCAACAATCATGTGTAAGGATCTCCCCACCCCCACTCCATATATATGAAGATGGGCTGTGAAAATATCTTAAGCAATGGTGTGACACGATCACACTTCCTGTGGTTAATTCTTCACCCAGGTCAGGTGCTTTCTCTGCTCAGTGACTCATTTGATTATCATCTACCTTGTGAGTGCACACACACACACACACACACACACACCCCAGAAAGAAGGAAGGAAGAAGGAAGGAAGGAAGGAAGGAAGGGGAGAGGTGGGAGGGAGCCACGGAGCCTCAAGCAGTGTCTGGTAAGGATGACAAGCAGTCACAGTACTGAGCACTGTGCAGGAATAACTGAGTTAGAAAAAAGCTGCTGGCACTGTAATAAAGCGTTTAATGGACAGACAGCCTCTTTTACCTTCCTTGGGGTAACACTAAATCCCTTTTTATTGTAGTTTGCACAGATGTTAGTGAGTTATCCATTTCTCTAATCATACTAGAAGTTAACACATCTATCTTAAGTAAGAAGGCTGGCCCACTCTCTTTGAGAGAGTCCTTTTTCTAATAAACTTGTGTCAGTTCTAGGTCAGTTTTACCAATACAAATAAAATTCAAGCAAATAAAAAGTATATTGTTTTGTGATAAGAGGTATGTAATTATGTCCCTTAGGTCAGTTTAAATTTACACACCCGGCGTAACCTTTGCTACCATGTGGATTTTAAGTTTTCCCCTTTTTTGAAGAAAGGAAAAAAAGACAGCTTAAAAAAACAACCACCTTAGATCATGCAATATCAGAAAGGCCCACCATGCTCTGGGCTAGATGCAGTATACAGTTTGTACTCCTCTCTCTCTCTCTGCTACAGTTATTTGTGTGTATAAATAAAGACATCTTGCTCTCACACTGCCTCACCCCGTCAATAAATCGTCATGAATGGAATGGGCTTGTTTGGTTTATTTCCTCTGCAAAGAGACTTTAACTGGATCGATAAATGCAGAATATTCACATTTGCTTGTATTCTTTCAGAGCGAGCGAGCGAGCGAGCGAGAGATTGTGTCCTGTTTCGGGAGGTTATTCCCTCCCCACCATCACCACAATACATACGTACACTTTCAGGCACGCCTTACATCTCCAAATGTAGCATATTCTCCTATTAAAACTCATCAAAAGAGGATTAAGTAAATAAACGGGTTTCTTTTCTCTTTCTCTCTTTCTTTTTTTTAAAGGGGGAAGGTTTTGTACACAGCAAATATGCTACATACTTCAACTTCCAGTGTGCCCGCAAAGGTCAGCTAAAGTTCAGGGGAAGGATAAATGATTGCTACTTTAAGGGGGTCCGCTGTAAGCCCTGTCCTTTTTTTTTTTTTTTGCACGGAGTTGATGGGTTCACAGCGGTAGCTGAATTTTGATAGATTGGCAGACACTGAAAGGAAATGCTAAGTGCGCTACTGGGATTCTTGCTCTCTCTCTCTCTCTCTCTCTTCCCCCGTTTTCCAGGGGCAAAGGGAGAGAGGCAAGGGACATGTATTTCTTAAGGGCAGGACCATCGCCCGACCCCACGGACAAAGCCTGCGCGGCTACCGTTGCCTCCTCGTACCTTTGCCTTGGAACAAAAGGCCTAACCAGCAGGGTGGGCTACCCAGATAAACCTGTGCGGCTCAGGGATGGAGGCCTGCCTTTTGTGCATGCAAATTTACTGCTCTCCGGGGCCTCCCTGTACAGCAAAGAGGCCTGCCTCTGTTGTGTTTTCCCGGTAAAACACTTTTAATAAATAAATCATAGATAAGGAAACCTTTCGCTGTTGCCTCTTCAAAACAAAGGAAAGGGGCCCTGTGGAAATTTCCTAATGCAGCTACAGATCAAGCTATTTTAAACAAAACAAAACTAAACAAAACATGAAGTTTTAGAGCAATCCAAAGGAGATGCACTAGTGGCAAAAATAAAATAAAATCCCGCAAAGTAAACAGCTGTCCCAGAAGGGCTTTCCTCCTAACGGGGGGAGCGGATTTGGCATAACTCTACTCCCTTGGGAGTAGAAGAGAGGGAATTTTTGCCCAATGAGGGAGGCAGAGATGAACTATTTAAGCCTGCCCTGCCCCATGTTATCCTCTCTTCTCTCTTCAGCACCTACCCTTCCTCTCTTGGCAGTGTGGGCCTTTGGATTGTTGCCCTTTGGGGGCAGTAGGAATTTTTTGGGAAGGTCCTGATTGGCTCTGTGTCTTCCCTTTTTTGCCTACTCTACACTGTTGCATGATGTCTGGTTGACTTGAGTGGTGTTTATTTATGTGGCGGGGTGGCATTTAGTCCAGGCAGGTGAGAAGATTCAAGAAAGGATGGAGACAGTGATGGAGACCTGAGACAGTGTTGGGTCAGAGGCATTCCTTAGTCACCACTGCCAGGCCTTTCCTCAGTAACAGTCAGTTCCCAAAATCCTGTCAGAATAAAACCATCTCCAGTGATTGGTGGGAGGACAGCTAGGAGGGAGGTAGCCTAACTTCTCTAGAAAGGGAGTTCCAGAATCTGTTTGGCAGCCACCGAGGAGGCCCTATTAGGAAACCTTGCTGTGTGGACACAGTGTGTGAGTTCAGACTTGCCCAGGGGATAGGAAGGTTCAGTTACCTACAATCTATTACCTACCACATGCCTGGACACCCTTGATTTGGTTACATTGTTTTAATTTGATTAATTAAACCAAATTAATTTTGCAGATTCTGGTGGGTGGGTTCTTTGCTGTAAATCCTGGAAGACCTGCTCCCTTCCTTACAGGGGCCCTGACTGACTCCAGCTACAAAAGCTAAATCTGCTGAATAGACTTTTTGGCTGAGGCATTGTTTAGAAGGTTTTGTTGGGTTTCTTTTGTTGTTGCTATTGATACATTTTTTTTGTATGTATAATTTTAGATCTTATTATGATTTATGTGGAAATTGTTTGGTTTGGCTGTGTACTTTTTGATGTGCTCTATTTATTGTTTATGACTTCTTTTGCACTTTGGAATTTGCCACTATGTATACCATAGCTAACGCAATATGCTGAAATTTCTAGTACTTATTGGCAGCCACAGCCAACGGAATCAAAGCCCTCGGTTTCATTTCTCATTCTAAATATGATTTATCTTCCAAAAACGTTTAAGAAGGGATAGGAAATGCCTTTCGTTTTGATTTCCTGCTGACATGGGCAGAATTCAGGTTGCATTGTGGTTTCAAATGGCTGCACTTTTATTTTTATTTTTTTGGACGGGTGGAATTAGCTACATTTCCATTTTAGGAGTTTCCTTTCTAAAGATGAATTTTAAAGGTTTCTAAAACAAAAAACGAAGCTGTTTTTCCCACAACAGAAAAATATATATTGAACATTTAGAACAGATCTTTATGGATCTTAGGCATGCAAGGATAGATGCCGTTCCCATGGGATAATGGCTTCATGGATTTCTGGCTTTAAAAGGGAAATTGACCAGTTCATGGAGAACACTGTTATCAGTGGCTACCAGTCATTATGGCTGCCTATTGTCTCATGCTGGGTAACATTTGGGGAGAATGGTATTGTGTGCACACCCTTTTGGCAAACTTCTCATCCACATCTGGTTGGACACTGGGAGAACAGAATGGTGTTCATGACTGGCATTTTGTGTGATCCAGCAGGGCTCTTTTTAAACCCCCATGTTTGTTGCAGAGGGTTGGACTAGATGATCCTCAGGACCCCTTCCAACTCTACAGTGCTATGTTCTAATGGACACTATTTAAATCATTGATTCTCAGCTTTCTTCAGCAAGCTTTGAAAGGGTGGGAGGGATTGTATCAATTCCCAGGTGGCAAAACATCCCTTCTCTCCACTTACCTTGGAGGTGGGATGTAAGAAGTTTCCATGCTCTGTTCATCTCATGCAGAACTGTTTCCATTCCACTGCAGTCCGTCTGCCTCCCAAAACTATGCCACTTGTCTGCTGCATCAAAATTATGTAACTTATGTGATTCATGTACTTAAATATGTATATTAAGTAAATTATGGTGTCATTACATCGGTCTACTCCGTTCATTTCAGTGCAAACAAAATGCAAAGGAAAAGGTGGTGGCAACATGATCATTTATGCAATATTTGTGGACTGCAACAATACTGGTGAATACCAATTGCATTGACTGGACAAATAAACAAAAATTGGCAGTTTCTACTCCCATTTCCACTAGAAATCTCGGACATAAGGACATAAGAAGAGCCTGCTGGATCAGGCCAATGGCCCATCTAACCCCCAGCATCCTGTTCTCACAGTGGCCAACCAGATGCCCATTATGGGAAGCCTGCAAGCAGGATTCGAGCACAAGAACCACTCTCTCTTCCTGTGGTTTCCAGCAACTGGGATTCAGAAACATTACTGTCTCAAACTCTGGAAGCCCAGCCTGGCCATCATGGCCAGTAGCCATCAATAGTCCTCTTTTAAAGTCAGCCAAACTGGTGGCTATATCTGGGCAGCAAGTTCCATAGTTTAACTATGTGAAGTGAGAAGAAGGACTTCTTATTATTTGTCCTACCTTGAATGTCCATTAAACTGAGTAGACATGCATATGATTCCAGTTACCTGGAAGCAATAGGCAGACTTTTCCCAAGCAAATGTATTTATCTTTAAAATAAGAATAATGATGGAGAAATTAGGGAATAGCTGTTCATGGAGCCCTTGAATATGTGGGCTCATGGGTAGCCCATTTCGTCACACAAATGATTGGTACCCTTTCCTCCTCAAAACCACATTAACCACCTATTCCTTCCCTCCCACCGCAAATCTGCAAGCAAGTACATTTAATGAAGTTTTGGAAAAGAACTTTGAAAATAAAAGAGAGCTAATTTCACCCATTAATCTGATACATTTTGGTTCCTTTTAATTTAAAATTCAGAAATCTGATTGGAGATGAGCTGAACAAGCCTTTTTGTTTAGTTAATTCAAGCTACTGCATTTATAAGACCTGTCAAGTTTTTCCTTTCTCCAGTCTGAGCCGAGCGCATCTCAGAGCTGTATTGAGATTTCTTATCTGAAGGTTATATATTTTGATCCAGAGATTTGAAGCCAAATCAATATGGTTTATTGGGATCCTATTGGACACAAAGGAAGAACTTTGCTGTTTACAAGATATTTCTTGAAAGGAAGAAGGGTATTGCAATTTGCCAGAGTATCTTACACACACACACTCAATTTATAGCTGCAGTTATACGTTTTCATTAGTTTTTTTTTATTAAAAGCAGAATAGCTATACCATATACACATCCTTCCATTTTGTTCACAGATGCCAAACTGCAAGCATCTTATTTTGTTTTTTATATATCTAATAAAGACATGTAGAGTCTTCATGAGAAATGTCACTGGTCTTACTCAAACTACTTGTCTTTCCCTAGACATTCCTTGTATGTTAACAACACCCACAGTTTTCCCCACAATGGTGAGAATTGCTTTTCTATTTCAGTTTATTTCAATGGGTTCTGATCAGAGTAGATCCACTGAAATCCGTGAACCAAGTCAGTCATGTCCATGCACTCAGTGGGTCTACTCTGAGTGGAACTAGCATAGGCATTCCTTCTAAATTTGCATGTCTCCAAATTATCATATGCAAATATTCTGCAAATCTGCATCCCCTCTTGCCCTCTGCTTTGAGGATACATTTCCTCTTTTTGGCAATGTGTAAGTGGCCATTCTAGGGCTCATGAGGGATGGGAATGAAGTTGACTGGACTTGGTTTAGCTGGAAAATAAGCCAAACTGTTTCCCATTTTTTTAAGGGAGGGGAGGAAATAGCTTGTCTTATATCTGAGTCAATCTGATGTGAGCTGGGGGAGTTCACCCATCACTAATTCCTGGCTGGTTGCCTTTTTTCCTCTCACTCTTTTCCTTGTGCACATATCATCCTCACCCTGAATCAGCAAATTGACTGCCAAGAGATGGGGGTTGATAAGAGGCTAATAAGAGCAAAGTCTTTTGTATTATGCGGAGGGAGGTCTTTGCCGTTTTGTTTTATTTTGTTACATTAACACTTTTTGCAAAAGGCACTTGCCACTGTTAAAGAAAGTTGCTTTTGGAAGACTTGCTGTGGTGGTCCAACTGAGATGTGCATGCATCAGTGCTAACAAGGTGCAACACTGCTACCCATAAATATGGCACGACTCTCGCTAAATAGACTTTTGAAAACACACTCCAGATCAAGAACACTAAAATCACTTTGCATTGTGGGGAAAAAAATAATGCCAAAGTTCTATGGGCAATTGTGGTGATATCTCATTAACCGAAGCATTATGACACATGTCCTTTTTAATTATTATTTTTTCCATGGTCGCCATCTTCACATGACAGTGGAGGGACACCCACTTCTAATTAACTATTAACATGTCCTTCTAAAGATTGGGCACAGCAGACAGGCATGTGCAAAGATTGTCAGCTATCTGGTTTTGAGAAGGGTTCATTTCCTTTTCAAATAGTTTTCCTCTACTCGCATTTCTTTCTGCTTCACCACCACCTGCAGACTTATTGCTTGTGTTGTTGTTTAGTTGTTTAGTCGTGTCTGACTCTTCATGACCCCATGGACCAGAGCATGCCAGGCACTCCTGTCTTCCACTGCCTCCCGCAGTTTGGTCAAACTCATGCTGGTAGCTTCGAGAACACTGTCCAACCATCTCGTCCTCTGTCATCCCCTTCTCCTTGTGCCCTCCATCTTTCCCAATATCAGGGTCTTTTCCAGGGAGTCTTCTCTTCTCATGAGGCGGCCAAAGTATTGGAGCCTCAGCTTCAGGATCTGTCCTTCCGGTGAGAATTCAGGGCTGATTGCTTGTACTTGACCTCAATATCTTCTTCCTATAAGAGCCATTGTAGCCTAAAACAGTGTAGCCTAGAATAGTGTGGTAGGTGCTGAATGCCAGTTGCTGGAAACCTCAGGAGAAGCATATGGTTGGCTACTGTGAGAATGGGATGCTAGACTAGATGGGCCATTGGCCTAGTCCAGCAGTCTCTTATGTTCTTATGCATTATAAAACACACAGCAATAAAGTCAAACTAGTTAATAATTAAAATAAATCAAAACACATTTAGAACCAGCAGTTAAAATAAAATTCTGCCTTGACAGCAGCCCAGTGAACAGCATCATCTGCACCTTAGTTTCCATAGGCCCATCTGAATAGGAAGGTCTCAGCCTGCTGGTGGAAGGACGGCAAAGAAGGAGCCAGTCTGACCGCTCTTGGGAGGGAATTTGACAACATGGGAGCAGCCACAGAAAAGGCTCTCTTTAGTGTCACCACCAACCGTGCCTCTGGTGTTTATGTGACTGAGTGAAGATGCTCATCTGGGCACCAAGCTTCTAAAATATAGTGAGCAAAAATGAGATGCTGGACTCCACAGAATCACTATACCTGGGCATAAAATATAGCGTGAGCAGCTATTCTTAGGACCTTTAAGGAGAAGAACATGAGAAATGCCTGATGGATCAAGCCAATGGTCCATCTAGTCCAGCATCCTGTTCTCAAAGCAGCCAACCAGATGTCCATTATGGGAAACCTGCAAGCAGGGTTTGAACCCAAGCACACTCTCTCCTTCTGTGGTTTCCAGCAACTGGTATTCAGAAGCATTGGTGCGTCCAACTGGGGAGTCAGAGCAGAGCCATCATCTATCACCCTGTCCTCCATGAATCTGCCTAATTCTCTTTTAAAGACATCTAGATTGCTGGCCATCACTGCCTCCTGTGGAAAAGGGTAAAGGATATCCTAACATTTTGCTAAAAATTAAACCATCTGTTCCTAATGCTTCCCCCTGAAACTGCAACAAGTCAAGGTCTTCAGTACTGCCAGGAAGGAGGCTTTGGTAGCAAATTGACTTCTTGTATCTACAAAAAAACAGTTGTGGCAAGATGCTGTGGAAGGTAATTGTGTGCACTGCTCAAAATATTTTAAATGAACTCGTTCTTACAAAGAAATAAGTTATGAAGTTAACTTTTTTCTCCCTTGCCTGTGTGTGAATAATTAAAGTATTGTCACTACTCTAAATTACCATCCATTGTTAACTTACATCATTAAATCTTGCCTCTTTGCTGAAGAATAATGAAAAATACACTTAATTAACAGTTATTGCAAGCTTTAGGCCATTGATAACACTGTTCGCAGAGTGAATTTCACAAGTGTGTTTTGTACTGCACTTGAAATTGCTTTCCTTTATGCCAGACCCCTGCTTAGCTATGTAGGCATAACAAATTTTTATATCAGGAGAATAAACTCCCCTCCAAAATTGCGTCAATATCGGTTAAGCTTAGCTTGCTGCAAGCTGACAAAAGCAATGTTATCTTAATTTCTTTTCTTTTCCTTCTTCCTTTTGGAAAAAAACAGAACAACATGGAGGGTGGAGCTATGACCAGAGGCTTTGTTCCTATTGCATTAAATTTATGAGAAGCTTAAAGCAGTTTGGCTGGATCACACCGGAACACACCCTTTCTGGGTTTCTGAAAATGATACTTTCCGACATGTAGGGAGAAGGGGGCGTGGGGTGGAGTGAGGGGAGAGGAGGAGGAAAGGACCTCTCACCTTTTATTTTTGGCAACAGCTCCCCAAAGGCCAAACCCATGATTTTTGAGAAGATGGCTCCTGTTAATATCCTTGTTGTTTCGATTAAGGAGGTGATAGATTCCGCCTCCCCCTCCCTTCCCTTCCTAGGATATTGTAAAAGAGGTTTGCCAGCACCGTAAAGAATGTGCGGCATTCTTCAGATGAAATAAGGCCAATCAGTGGAATAATGAGGAAAGTAATATCTCCCCAGAGAGTCTGATTGGGTTTTCATCAAATCAGCCAACCTTTTCCAGTCATTTAAACCAGGATTCACTCCATGCCGGGTGTTATGCTGCCTCAGATCTTTCTCTTCTTCCTCTTTTCTTGTCTGTAGAAAACTAAAATAAAAAGGAATACCCTTGTGATTATTATTGCTGATAAACTGAATAATTGGAAGGAAGTGGATGCATGTCTATGATGTGTGCTCTTATTTTCTAACGTTTGTGGCTTTTTAAAGGGGGGGCATCCTTATTCAAAGAGAAACTTTATCTATCCATCTAGGTAGTTTATTGTTGTTTTTTCGACCGTCAAAATCGTATCACCCACTGGGGGGGGACTACTTTCTCCCTGCTGCACCCTCTATGTCATTCAGTACTGAAACACTGCTGCCAGCAAGGTAATAACTATACCACAATAACCCCAAAATGGGGCAGGGGTATGCCAGATACCACTGGAAGATTCATCCCTCTCTGGCATTGCCTTTTATTTTTAGCATGTGGTCTAGCCTCCTGCAGAATCCTGCTTATTTAGAACAAGGTCTACCAGCCCCCCATGACAAGGCACCCAATTCTCATTGTAATTAGAGACTGACACATTTATTTTTTATTTATGCCTTAATTTGGCTCTCCAGGATAAACCTTCTAAAATGAGTCGTTTAATTTACCGGAGGCCGGGAGAACAACAGTTCTCTGGGATGTTTCATTATTTCACCTCTTTTCAATCAAAATGACTCGCCTGAGCTGCAAGTGCGGCACTGCGGGAACACACAGACACGCACTCACACAAGCTGCACAACAGTCAGATGGGATGCAAAGGGCAGTAACAGTAACTGTAGCCCGGAACTGTGATTCGTTTCAACAGGAAATGTGGAGGTTGGTGGGTAAATTGCCATGTATTCATAAAGCATGGAAAGAGCTTTCCGTTTCAACGTCTCAGCTGAGAAAGATGGAGAATGCATTAAACAATATTATTATCCTACTGGTATGGATCTTGATTTTTTTATTTAAAGAATGGTTTAATAAAAATAAAAACAACACTTGTTATATTTTACAGAGAATAATAACAACAAAACTAACACACAAATGCAGAAAGTCCACACTGAGATGTTTATGTAATACAGGTAAGTATATTCATATCTGGATGTTTGAAATGTTAACAGGAAGTCCTAATGTTTTTCTTTGGTGAAGGTGAGGAGTCCTGTAGTTCATTGGTTCTGACACAGAATGTGAAGTCACAGCAGATTGTATAAAAATGTTCTTCAAGTTCTTTTCCTTTTAGGACTTGGATATTATGAGTTATTTTCTCAGCAATTGCTATGTTTCATACATTTTTATGCCATGTTTCAAGGGATAAATCTTGCAGATTTCCCCCCCTCCCCATTTTTTGTGAAAAAGATAATCTGGCAGCTACTAGAAACCATGTTAATCATTTTTCTTAAGGAAATTGGATCAAATTATATTTAATACTAATTGGGGGGGGGATGACGACCAGAAAAATAATTTCTAGATTTTTTTTCCAAATGTGTCTGTCTGCTTCCAATACAGATGGGCAAGACAGTTAATTTCAGTTTCTCTTTTTTCTGATTTTGGATTCAAACCTGCCACATCTCCACATCAGTTTGTGTGTGTGTTTGTTTAGGTTTGTACAATAGTTGAGAGTTTATTATAGCAGTTAAGCGTCTTCTACTCTCCTTCTGAACAGATTGTCTCTGAGAGAGCCATGAAGATATCAAGAACTTTATACACAGATAACAAATACCAAGAGGAAAGAGACTCAAACCCCCCAATCGTCTTATTATTTTTTAATAAAAGAAAGCAATTGCAAAAATTCATCAGAACTTTAGTCTTCATTTCTCCAAAAATGCACATTTTTTCCTCTGCTATTTTCCCTAATATATGCACATTTTTACAAGCAATTTTCCTTAATGAGGTGCATTTTTGTAGGTTTGGTTAAAAAATACAAATTCACACTGTAAAGTCTGACATGATTTGGAACCTTTCTTGAGACGAAGCTACAGATGCATTAAAATCTATGGAGGGCCCTCCTCTATGTGCCATCTCCAAGAGAGGAGAGTTGGGATCAGAATTCCTAATATGTGTATCTGCTTGTGCAAAGGCTGAATTCAGATATGGGGCTTAAAGCACTTGTTTTCTTGGCCATCACGCTAGCATTTCTGTCCTGATTTCTAATGTTCCTCTTGTGTTGTGGAACTGTGGCTTTTTGGTAGATATACCACCATGTCATGATCAATTTTGAATGGCGGGAAATGTCTGCATGCCAGGAGACTGCCCCAAATTTTGCCACATGAAATTACTAAGCTCCCACGATTTTCCAAGTTAACAGGGTTGCAAATGCGCTTTTTCTTCTTCTTCTTGGAAATAACACTGAAATCAGCATTATGTTTCCCCTAGAATCCACTAGAGTCCCAAATGTGGTTTTCACATTGTGAAAGATCACATAAAACACCAAAATTAATAGGTAGGGGAGTGCCAGAAAAACTGAATAACGTGCCATCTGAATGTTCCCTTCTTCACTGATGCTGAATGCCCTGGCTCTGGGGCAGGCTCTGTGGCCCATAACCTGCTCCCCCTCCATATAGATGCACACATAAGTTGCCTTCCATTGTAGTCTCTGGGCCAAGTCTTCCTCCAGAGCAGTCCTGCTTTGTTTCACAGTCAACTGGATTGTGGATTTGAGGACAAAGTTGAAACAACATGGAATCAGTTGAGTTCTGATCTCCAGCTGTGTAAATTAGCATAGCGCTGTTGAAGTCAATGGAGTCACATCAGTTGACACCAGCTGATGGTCTGGAGTCGGTATGTGTCATTTATGCAAATGAAAGCAAATGAGTGGCTTGCAGCAGGGTTACAGTCTTACAGGACTAATCAGCCATTTCTTATGGATCTCTGACTTCCTTTCTTTTTTTAAAAAAGGAGCCTCACAAAAGACAACCACAATCTCCGTCAATGCTTCTGTTGGGGGAATTGCTAGCAATCAAAAGCACTGCCCATGAATTGTGAAGCTAACTACACTGGGGCAATGAAATGAAATGTGAAATCTCCTCTTCTTGTTGCTGTTGTTTTTGTTTCCTTTTCAGACAAAAAACACTCATCTGCTGTAGTGCTGCCTTTAAACGTCTAGGAAATTATAATTCTGAAGAGCAACGTTTATAGATTTTGAAAATGAACAAGAATGTACTTAATATGCATACTTCATTCAACGCTTCATTTGGGTGCTTTGGGCGCAAATGGCAGGACCTTTTGAAAACCAGGGGCTGGGACACTAGAGGAGGAGGGAGGCTGGTAGGTAGTGGGGTGATGGGGCAGTCTTGGAATCAGGTAAAACAAGTGGAACCCATAACAGAATGTTGCAGCATTGAGTGTTCTTCTGCAGGATTCCATTCTAGACATGTCTTCTTCCAAGAGACACCTAGAAGCTAGTTCAGGCATTATGTAGTATACAGACCTAACAACAGCAACAGCAGCAGCAACAGCAACAACTGATTAAGTCTCACCCCTTTCTCTCATCTTTTCCCCCAACAGCAGATATGCATTGAAATTAAGTGGGGGGCAAGGCAGGGGCAGGTGGTTGGAGGAGGGATCTGCCCAGCAGCTGATGTTCTACTGTATGCAGTTGAGGCCTGATTGACACTGCCTTTGTGGACTTTCAGATGTCAGGTTCAGACTTCCCTCTGCTTTCAGGTGTTTGATGGTATTTCATGTGCCGGTTAATACTTATTGATGTTGTTTAGTCGTTCAGTCGTGTCCGACTCTTTGTGACCCCATGGACCAGAGCACGCCCGGCACTCCTGTCTCCGGGAGTTTGGTCAGACTCATGTTGGTTGCTTCAAGAACACTGTCCAACCATCTCGTCCTCTGTCATCCCCTTCTCCTTGTGCCCTCAATCTTTCCCAACATCAGGGTCTTTTCCAGGGAGTCTTCTCTTCTCATGAGGTGGCCAAAGTATTGGAGCCTCAGCTTCAGGATCTGTCCTTCCAGTGAGCACTCAGGGCTGATTTCCTTAAGAATGGCTAGGTTTGATCTTCTTGCAGTCCATGGGACTCTCAAGAGTCTCCTCCGGCACCATAATTCAAAAGCATCAATTCCATCTTATTGATAAACATCTGCTTAGCTGGTCATTGTGGGAAAAAACATTCCAGGTTTTTATGGGAGACTTTTACTTTCGGATGGTTAAATGATTGTTAGTTATAATTAGGTGTGTGTTTTTTCTGCATGTTGTAGACCACTTGCAAATCAGCTTTAGGCTGTTTTGTAGGTGTGTTTATGGTGTGTTTAGTAGTAGTAGTAATATATTAATAATCTCTTGGGGTGGGGTATTGTTTGGGGTTTTTTGTTGGAGTCAAGACTTAATTTTGGATATGTTAATTTTGCTGTTTCAATTATTTGTGTCTTCATTTTTAGATCTTAGAATGACTTACGTGGGGATTGTGTAATTTCATTGTATATAGTTTCCTGTTTTATTTATTGTTTATCGCTACTCTTGTGATATATATATTTGCAATTATCTAAATCTTTCATGTTGTAAGCCTCCTTTCATCGACGATGGAAAGACAGCATACAAATAAACAACAATGATGATCCTACTTTGTGAGGAAATGTTGCAGTTCAAAAATATTTGGCATGGTTGTGCTTTTATTTTTTTAAAAATAAAAACACACACACCTGGCCTCCCTTTTAACTCGGAGATGCAGGAATTTGTAGTGAAATGCTGTTATTCCACTGGTGACTGCAGTGTTGGGATTCAGTTGTGAAAAGATGTGGAAAAGTCTCCCCCTTTGAGATAAAAGGACCCAGGACAATCCAGCACATCTGGATCCAGCAAAGAAGCACATCTAGAAAATTTTCAACATACTTTGGGACTACACCAGCATGGCATGATTACATCACTGAAATCAACAATGTGTCTGAGGATGTTTCCACCTTTCCCAGTCTGTAGGTATCTGTAATCCACACTGGAAGGGGGGTGGGCATGAGAGGGGAGGGTGAGCAAGACAGCGAGAAAGAGAGAGAACATGTTTAGCATGCGAAAGTTTTCAAAATTAACTGAGTTTCATTCACCCCGTTCCTCCCACACTGCTCAGCAAATGATTCAGAGCCTTCAGCGTGATTTCATCTGTGCAGGCTCTAATCCACTTACTTAATGAAATACATAATTAACATATTATAATTGCAGTAAAGATGGTTTTGACAGAAATCATTTCCCGTATCTAATACCGTGGTAATTTAATCTGTTCCCCACTCCCTAACACGACCCTCCGTGATTAAGTTTCATAAGAATTTTTTTTGATTGATTGATTCATCTGACGTGCCTGGCCCTTGCAAAAGGAGTGGCTGTCAGTTTCCAGATAGTCACGTGACGTTGCGGCAGATGGCTGTGCAGAGGCTTTTGCTCTGTCTCTCTGTGTGGTCTCTCCCCACCCTGGTTACTTTGCTTCTCTCTTTCTGTGCACTGATAATCCAAATACCTCTAGCATAGATTCACTAATGCACATACATGCACATGTACACAAATGCAAGCATGTGCACATACATTGAAGTAGGCAAAGAAAAATGGGCTGAGCTAGAACATCAGCTAATTTAATGGTAGCATAGATTCATAGAACTGTGGAGTTGGAAGGTACCCAAGGGTCATCAAGTCCAACCCCATGCAATGCAGGAGTTGCAGCTAAAGAATCCATGACAGATGGCCAATAAAGGAGAGTCCATCACCTTCCCAGTTAGTCCATTCCACTATCAAATGGCTCTTACTGTCATAAAGTTGTGCCTAATGCTTAGTCAGAATCTCCTTTCTTGTAACTTGAAGCCATTGCTTTGGGTCCTACCCTCTGGAGCAGGATAAGACAATTTTGTTCCATCTTCCATGTGATATTTGTATGGAAGTGAGAGCTGGACCATAAAGAAGGCTGATCGCCGAAGAATTGATGCTTTTGAATTATGGTGCTGGAGGAGACTCTTGAGAGTCCCATGGACTGCAAGAAGATCAAACCTAGCCATTCTTAAGGAAATCAGCCCTGAGTGCTCACTGGAAGGACAGATCGTGAAGCTGAGGCTCCAATACTTTGGCCACCTCATGAGAAGAGAAGACTCCTTGGAAAAGACCCTGATGTTGGGAAAGATTAAGGGCACAAGGAGAAGGGGACAACAGAGGACGAGATGGTTGGACAGTGTTCTTGAAGCTACTAATGTGAGTTTGACCAAGCTCCGGGAGGCAGTTGAAGACAGGAGTGCCTGGCGTGCTCTGGTCCATGGGGTCATGAAGAGTGGAATACAACTGAACGACTTAACAACAATCATATCACCTCTCTCTCTTTTCTTCTCTAGGCTAAACATACCCAACTCCCTCAACTATTTCTCATAAGATGGTTTCCAGATCCTTGATCATCTTGGTTGCCCTCCTCCGCACACCTTCCAGCTTGTCAACGTGCTACATAAACTGGCACCCAGAACTGGACACAGGACTCCACATGGGGTCTAACACCAAGGCAGAATAGAGCAGTATTTGATGTCCTTTGATCTGGGCATAGGACCAAAGGCCTATCTAGTCCAGCATTCTGGCCAATTAGATTCCCTTTATGGAAGCCCACAAATGAGATACAGTTGCCTTGTGATCCTTTATTCAAAGGTATCCTGCCTCTGATCAGGAAGTAGCACATAGTCATCATGACTAGTGGCCATTGATTGCCTTGTCCTCCGTGGATATAGATAATCTCCTTTTCAAGCCATCCAAGTTGGTGGCTATCACTACACTTTGTGATAGCCAGTTTCATAGCTTCTCTCAATGCTGGGTGAACTTCTGACCCCCCCATGAAATATGGTAATGGCCACTGACATATGATGACTCAAAAAAGGGGATTAGATAAATGTAAGCGTGATATATGGGGTGCTGTTAACCATTTGTGGTTGGTGGCTAGAGTTTTGGACTAGGTCCCAAGGAAACTCAGGTTTAAATCCCCACTCAGCCATGGAGCTCAATGGGTGACTCGGGCCCGTCACCCACTCTCATCCTTGCCTACCTCACAGAGTTGCTATGAGGATAATATGGAGTGGGTAATCTTGTACAGTACACCACCTTAAGCTCCTTGGAGGAAAGATGGCATATAAATGCAATTATAAATAAGCAAATCTTGTACACAAACAGAGGCTACCTGAAAGACTGCATTCCTTCAAAGGAACCTGCCCAGGTTCTGAGATCTTCAGAGAGGCCCTTCTCCCAGTTCTGCCACTCTCATAGGCACACTTGGTATAACCGGCAGACTAGAGCAAAAGAGGCTGAAAACCAAGTGTCATCGGTGTTCAAAGGCATCTTTCCCCTTTCAGCAATTTTTCAGAGACAGCTGTGCAAGGGTGCAAAAGTATCCATCTATTGAGGAAGCATTAGCTTAATTAGGCATTGTTTGTCCTCATGTTCTATATTAGGTGGGATCACCTGCATGACCAGCATAGCAAGTATTGTCCTTACTATAATTCAGCTTTGTTTCCCGACAGGAAACGGGATAGTCAAATCTGATTGGATGGAAAGCACTATCATATTCACTGTGGGACATTATCATATTCACTGTGGGATCTCCACATTCCCATCTTTGAACCCCAAATGTCCCTAAAAAACCAAAATGGGTAAAACACAGCCGTAGTCTAGACCAAAGTACATCCATCCCACCATTCTGTTTTAAGTTGTTGTTGTTGTTGTTGATGATGATGATGATGATGATGATTAAATTAAATAACCAATTAGATAAATTGAACTGTTCACCAAGGCAAGCAGGGAAATTTTGTTCGGTCTTCATTCTGTGTGAACTAGCGATGGGAGAATCTGTCAGTTTTTGTTTCTTTCAATTTCTCATTTTTTATTCCTAGTCTTAAATTCAGATCTCCACATTTCCACATCAGTTTGAGTCGTCATGAAAATTCACCAGCATTTTACTGTGAATTTCTCCCGATACACAAAATTTTGTATGCAATTTTGCACAATAGACACATTTTTGCCGAGCCATTTCAGCTAATATAATGCATTTTTTCTATATTGCTTCCACTAATGCATGCATTCTTATGGACCCTTCCCCCTTGTTATATGCATTTTTGTACAGATTACTTGACTGGAGGATTCCCCTACAAAATTCAGAAGAGTACAAATTTCTGTAGTGGTTCCCTGATTATGGAGTGCTTTCCCCAGAGAGGCTTGCTTGGCACCATCGTTATAGGCACTGGTCAAAAACATTCCTCTTCTTCCATGCCTTTGGCTAATTAAACAACCTATGGCCTTGTAAACTGTGTGTGGAATGGGGCCATTGTTTTTGTTTGTTACTATGTCATATGTTTTGTGATTTTATACTGTAAACTGCCCTGTGATCCTCAGATGAAGAGCGGTATAGAAATTTAATTAATAAATAATAATAAAATACTCTCTTCATCCTTAGTTACATATGACTGAACTTCAGCTTTCTATCTGTTGTGAATGAATTTTCCAAGGCTTGAGTTGTAGCCAATTAAACTCTACTCAGAGCACAGCCATTGAAATGAATGGATCTGTGCTAATGATTTCCATTCAGTTCAATGGGCCTGCTTTGAGTGTGAGCAAAATTGGATAAAACTCCTTGTTATCAATGCCCAGGGATATGTTCTTTCTGCCTCTCCCTCTGTACATGTGTGCTGTAACTGTATGTGTGTATATATAATTCATTCGGCTACGATATCCCATAAAACCAGATAAAAGAAAAAGTAAACGATTACTCTTGGCAACCCAAATAGAAAGGTCTTATAGCAATTCTGGGGGGAGGAAATGTTGATGTTCAGGTTTTGAGTCTCCAGAGGAAGGGAGTTTTATGGTTGTGGGATAACCACCGAGAATGCCTATTTAAATGCCCCTTCTGTCTGAATTCGGCATGCAGATGGGATAATCAACAGGGAATTCTCAGTTGATCTGACAGGGCTCAATGCGACAGATGGGTGGAGGCAGCCTCTAATGGCGTTTTGGGTATAAGCCATCTAGGACTTTATAGATCAAATCCAGAATCTTTAAATTATGCTGTTGAGTTCATCCAAACATCCGACTATATTCACCTTTTAGAGATATCTAGGGCCACCAAGGGCGTCACTTTGAGAGGAAATTTGAGAACTACTTATCCTATTTCAGATGTCCACAGAAGTATCTATATTTCTCATCAACTACACAATGGCAATGCTATCCTAACCACATCTAGTGAGAAGTTAAGTTCTATTGAGTTTGGTGAGGCTTAGTCTCAAGTGAGCAAGTTTAGGATTGCAGCCTGAGTGACCCTTGTTTCTAAAGAAATAATTGAGGGGAAGCAGAGACCTGGTGCAGATGCTTCATCACCTCCTTAAAAGTGATCGGCTAAGCTTTTTCAGACATATACTAGCTGTAAGGGAGCCCAAATAGTTGATCCTGGTGGAATTACTATTATAGTTACAGTAAGCCTGAAAATTACACACATTTAGCTTGTGCACATTCAGCTTTAGGCATCTGACAAGTAAAAAATAATAATAAAGTGAGCAGAGTTTGGGTGAAAATGATGTTGGCAATCCCACCCACCACTGAACCCAATGGGTTTTGACTATATGTGATTTTGGCTTTAGGTACGATCCATGGAGTGTAAGTAATATTCTTAATTATATTTATATCTCACCATTCCTCCAAGGAGCTCAAGATGGAGTACATAGTTCTCCTTCTCCCCATTTCATTCTCAAAACAACCCTGTATGGTAGCTTAGGCCACACAGTGGGGATTTGAACCTAGGTGCAACCCTCTAACCACTACACCACACTGGCTCTCTTGTGACACAGCTGCAGGCATTCCTGGAGGAAATTAGTTATGTAGACCCATTTCAATCCAGGTTCAGACCTAGCTTGAGGACTGAAGCTGCCTGGGTCACTCTGGTGGGTGACCTCTATCAGGAGAGGGAGAGTACAACCCTGTTGCTCTTAGCAGACCGTCTTTTGATAATGTTGACCATGATATCCTCCTGGACCATCTACGGGCCACTATCTCCTGCAATGACTTATATCCAGGGACATTTCCAGAAAGTAGCATTGGATGAATGCTTCTCAGCCTCTTGGCTCTTGAGTTGTGGGAAACCATAGGGCACAATATTGCTTTGATGCTATTTAAGATCAATAGGAAGCTGTTGAGCAGTGGCCATTGGAACTTTTGGATTGAGGTGTCATCAATACACTGGTGATACTCAACTCTGTTTCTCTGTAATATCTGAATTGGGAATGGCTGAAAAGGTCCTGGATCATTGTCTGGATTTAGGGGGGGGGGCTCTGGATGAAATCTAATAAACTGAGTCTGAGTTTTGGCAAGGTGGAGGGTCTGTGGTGAGGGGTTCCAGGTCTGGATAACTGACCAATTGCCAGCTTCAGATGGGAACATACTCCCCCTGAAAGAGCAGGTTCATCATCTTGGGGTGCTCCTGGGTCCAACTCTGTCACTGGCAGCACAGGTGTCCTCAGTGACTAGGAGGGCCTTTCATCAATTTTAGTTAGTAAAACAGTTACAGCTGTTCCGGGATTAGGATAGTTTGGCCAGAGTCATCTATGAGGGGCTACCCTTGGGGTTGGCCTGGAGGCTGCATCTGATGCAGAACTCAGTGGCTGGAACGGAATATTTTTATTATTATTATTATTATTATTATTATTATTATTATTATTATTATTCCAGATTGACATCGTTGTTTTTACAATCCAGCAGTATATTTTTTTGCAAAATAAAATAAATAAAAACAGTCATTTTAATCCTGCATTTCTCCAAAAAAAAAAAAAAGGACAAGGAGAAAAGAAAAGGGGGGGAGGAAAAAAGCATTTTCATTGTAACATGTAATTTGGCTCTGCATAAACATTGCTTGGTGCAGAAGTTAATGGCACCAATCCCTTTGCTTAAAAAATGTGTTGCTAATATTACTGTAGCTGTTATGATTAGATATCTAATCGCAATGTATGCTCTTAAATATGCTGGATAGAAATGAGTATCTTTGCTATGTTTGAGAGATGGACAGTATGGTAAGAATTACACACACACACAAGCACATGTGTGTGCATCTATTTACATGTGTGTGCATTTCTGTGTTCCACTTCATCTCAGAAATACCCAGCAGTGGGCCTTTGAACCTTGCTGAGAATCTGTCCCTGCCGAAATATGAAATGCTCCCGTCTCCCACAAACCAGCCCTGCAGACACACGGAGAAATAAGGCGGTAACATTGCCTTAGCTCTCCCCACTGTGGCCTAAAGCCCCATCTGAAAAAAAATAATAACAAAAAGAAACCCAACCCTATTCTCCGGGAGACATCAGAAATGGCGACACGCCCAGAATTTCCACATCTGCATGGGCAAGTCAGATCGGAAATATCTGCTGAGGAGTTTCTCTTGTCCTCGGATCAAGGTTGGGGGGGTGGGGTGGGAGAGAGAAGCAGCCCTTTCGGTGAGTGGCAAGTGTACATGGACACCACCCTTTCAACTGCCAATATGTTATGAGGGCTTGGTAACAATCTGGAGTCTCCAGGGAGCTCTGCTGCAGTTCAAGTGAGTATCAGACAGAGAGAAAACAATTTCTGGTGCCAATAACGCGGCACAGATGAAAAATGTTTTAATATTTGAAGCTGCTTTATGGCAGAAGCAATGACAGTGATGGAGTCAATGTCAGCTTTTTTCCTTTAAATGTCATCTTTCGTCTATGAGGTTTCTCTCTCTCTCCCTCCCTCCCCCCCCTTCCCATGCTCCGGAGGCAAAGTGAGGCTGGTGCCTGCCTGTTTGCAACCATTGATCATTGATTTTATTCTAAATGGAAAGCTTGCCAGAAGACTAGAAATTCTGGAATTTATTAGGATTTCTTTAAGAGGCACTTTAGCTCAACAGTTCTCATTACCGTCTTTACAGCGTTACTTATTTTTCTTTTTATGTCATGTGATTTGTAAAGGGTTGGGACTCGGGGAACAATATGCGATTAAACCCGTGGCGTGCGCCGCAGTCTGCCGACGTGGGGAAGAAGATCCTTCAGAAGGGCGAAAGCACATCGTCAAGTGTTTCTGAGCCTCAAAAGTTTCTATCTCCAAAGCCATTGTCTGGGATGTGTAGAGCTTGCACACTATTATTTAACCTGCCGTTCCAAATTGCTGCTTTTATTAAATAAGGCAACTCACAGCAATTATATACACACAAAAAGCTCAGACATCTTTGTATTTTGACACTGGAGACGTGCCCCCTGGTCCAGGGATTAGTTAGGGTGGAGCTGCAGGTTAGAATATAAGAAGTGCCTGCTGGACCAGGTAAAGGGGGGGTCAAGGAGAGCCAGTGTGGTGTAGTGGTTATGAGCGGTGGACTCGTAATCTGGTGAACCAGGTTCGATTCCCTGCTCCTCCACATGCAGCTGCTGAGTGACCTTGGGCTAGTCACACTTCTCTGAAGTCTCTCAGCCTCGCTCACCTAACAGAGTGTTTGTTGTGGGGGAGGAAGGGAAAGGAGATTGTTAGGTGCTTTGAGACTCCTTAGGGTAGTGATAAAGCGGGATATCAAATCCAAACTCCTCCTCCTCCCCCTCCTCCTCCTCCTCTTCTTCTTCTTCATCTAGTCCAGCATCCTGCTCTCACAGTGGACAACTAGATGTCCCCATTGGAAACCAGCAAGTAGTATCTGACCTCAAAAGCCCTCTCCTGTGGTCTCCAGCAGCTGGCATCCAGAAGTATTGCTGTCTCCAACAATGGAGGCAGAGCATAACCATCATGGCTGGTAGCCACGTCAGCCTCATTCCCCTCCATGAATTTGTCCAATCCTCTTTTAAAGCTATCCAAATTGGTGGCCATCACTGCCTCCTGTGGAAGGGAGTTCCAGAGTTGAACTATGTGCTGGCTGAATCCAGCTTGGGGCTTCTAACAATTATAGTAACTCCTTAGCAAAACCTCCCTCTCTCCCTTTGTAACATACAATATTGCTGACCCTGTATGTCCTGATATCATTTCGTTGCATACCTTCCCTGCCTCTGACTCCTTTTTATTGGCTAAGGGGCAGGGAAATGCAGTAAAGATACAGGGCAAGTGACGCTACATCATCTTTACTTCTTCGTAGACCATCTTTCAGCAAGTTCTGTTTCCAAAGGACTTGCTGGCATATAAAGAATCTATGTAGCATACAGTGAGTATAAGTCCCAACAATTAAAAATCACTGAAAACCCAAGATCCCAAACTGACCAGCAGAAAAAAAAACCTACTAAGTCCAGCTGTTAGGAGCCTCAGGACCCAGTTCATTAAAAAATGCAGCAGGACAAAAAAGGTTTTCCATCTGCCTTCCAAAGAAAGGCAAGAGATAAGGTTCAATATGTTCCTTAATGGAACTACCACTGAATAGGCCCTGCTCATAAGAAGTCTTAAATGTGTAGGGGACAGGACATAATGTTCACTAGGCTGAACATGATGCATTCCATGTTCCCTCGTCTGTTGCGTGTGCACGGAGTCGTCGTCCCCCCATGCTGCGTTCATGGATGAAGTGAATCTGCCTAAATCTCCTTACACAGATTGGGTCACCCTGCAAAACAGGATCCCCACGTGCTATTTTTTGTGCCTCAGAGTACACACAGTGACCTTTGGCTAGAGCTGTTCATCTTTGTACTGTATGCATTAATGTTTCTCCCCCACCACCACTGTAAGAAGCATTTGTCTTGTTCAATGAATACGGATAAAATATATTTTGGGCTGTGATAGCTTTTTGCTTTCCCCCCCATACAGTGGCAGTATTCTGAACATGCCAGCTCAGAGCGGTGAAGGCTTTATTAACATTGAACGCACTTGTGTGCTTATGTATAGGTGATTATTCTTCATTGGGTTAGAAAGCATCCATTTACGACCCGTACAGTAGCCTAAATGTTTTTGGGTTCTTGATGTGTTTCCATTGGCACAGGACTTATTCAAACAGGTATGTGAGCTCTTGGCCGAGATGCCTGACATTCAAGCTTTATTACAGAGCAAGGCTCCCAGGGGATGTGAATTATAGTTAGTATCAACCTTGGCGTGCTAAAAGCATCATTCAGCCGGGCTGATCGTGGAATTTACTCTAGAGTTTAGGGCCGGAGATCCATCTGCTGAACTGCTCCTTCTTTATCTGTGTAGTTGCAAGAAAACAATGTGTGTGTGTGTGTGTGTGTGTGTGTGTCTCACACCAAAGAGGAAAGCAGTCATTGCAAAGAAGGATAAAACAAGGGAATAAAAGATCTTGGAGACTTCATAGCTAGGAGTGAGTTTTATAGCCACCATTTAGATCAAATTAATTCTGTCCTGCTCTTTCATAAACTATCAAGGGCAGGGCGTGAAAGATAGGGGAGGGAGAAGGCTTCTTCTGGCTGGGGGGTGAATCTAAATCTGAAGCTCGAAAACTGAGGGTGTGTGTGTGTGTGTGTGTGTGTGTGTGTCAGGAAGAAAGGAGCATATGTCTTTCCCCATCTATAATATAGCAACTATTTGCACAAAGGTTTCCTAATGTGGTTTGGGATTGTGGCAGAAGCCCCACTGGAAATTGTAACCTCTCTCTATGTCTGTTGCTGATAAGAGATTTATTTAACACCCTGGTTATCCAGATATTACAATTATCCCTATGCACAGATTCTGTTCTTCCAAACTTCAGATATTCAAAAACTATCACCTGCAAAGCAGGGCCTCTGCAGGATTCCTGCCCCATTCATGATGTTTGTGGATTGTACATATCTCAGCACCCTGTTGCAGAGCAGAGGCAGATTTAGGGGAGCACGACTGGTTCGGTTGCCCTTTGAACGGAGCCTTAGGGGGGCTGCGGCTATGATTCAGACTGGAGCATCAGAGTTGGAGGGGTGCTGAATTTTGGCATTGCACAGGGTGCCACTGAAATTTGAGACACCAGGATCAACCACTGCGCAAAGGCAAATGGCAAGAAGAACTCCTTGGAGGAAATGGTGTTACATAAATGCAATAAGTAAATAGATAAAAGAAATGTTTGCAGTCACCACAAGACAATAGTCATGACTGTACAGTTCGTACACTGCATTCACCTCTGTGTACTGATCCAAAGGAGAGGCCTGCTGTTCATTCCTCTGAGTCATGAGTCCTTTTGCAGAACATAAATGAACAAAGCCGGGATGTGTCTGGTACAATGGCAAAGCCTCATAAACTGCAGGGGAAATTCAGAAAATGTTACAAATGAGGCTGAGCCACGTCGGCAGCTTCTTGGCTGATGGATGCTGAAAGTATAATGTAGCACATTTTAGTTGTTGTTGTTATTTTAGAAAATTCATTTTGATAAAGAAAGCAGTGGTCTGGAATAGATTTCTACCATAACTCTTCCTGGAAATGGGCTTTGAAATAAGGTTTACAAGGCCATGCCTTTGAACAGGGACGGGTCTGTAGTTTCGTCATCCTAATGCTGTTGATAACATGCAAATATCAGAAGATTCAGTAAAGTTACTGTGCATAAGGATCAGGCCAATGACCCACCAAGCCCAGGATCCCGTTCTTACTGTGACCAACCAGATTATCCATGAATTTTTATTTATTTTATTTGCTTCCCCCATCAACAATGCTAGTAGGGTGGCACCATAAACTATAGGTAAACAACAGGGTGCTCTCCATATGGTGTTGGGCTGATTCCTCCTCCTTGCTTCTATTCAACCTGCCATGGAACTGTTAATAGTTCTACCTAGACAGTGACTCAATTTGTACATAATGTTAAGTCATGGTTTAGCATGAATGAGAAAATCTGCGGGTTCCTGGAAGAAGTACACGAGGAATTAACCTTGGTTACAGCTAGTGGTTTGTCTGGAGTGAGACAAACCATAAGCCTGGGTCCAACATAATGCTAAGCCAAACCATGGCTTACTCCCTGGTAGCATGCAGGGCTGGCCCAGCCATAAGGGATGGTGAGGTGATTGCTTCAGGCAGCACGGTCCAAAGGGGCAGCAGATCCTGATGTAGATCTTTATTCTACCCTTGTTCCTGATGTAGAGCTTCACTCATTCCTTCTTCCCTAGTGGGGAGGGGGGAAACCACTTTGTGGTTCACCTCAGGTACCAAAATTTATTGGGCTGGACCTGATAGCATGGCAACAACAGGAACAGGGGAGGAGCAATATTCAATCTGGGAAGTCACACCTTTGCTCATGTGTGTTATGCCATAGTCAAGGATGAAGGAGAAAGCCAATTCCGGTCTGCATTTAAAGGTGAGCGTACCTCACTGGCACTTTTCAAAACAACACAAACTAAAACACAGCAATCCTCTGAAATTCACACTTCTCTGAGTTTTGCAATGCAGTTCTCCTGCCAAGATTGCACAATTGCAAATAAACTTGTGTATATCAGGATATCTTTGCATTAAACTCCCAATGAATTTCCAACAAACCGATACAGTGCAAATTGGTGTGGAAATGTGGAGAACTGAATTTAAGATTGGGAAAATGAGAAACTGAGAGAAAACGAAATTGATAGATCCATCCATTGCTTGTTATGGAATCATGGTTTGGTTTAGCATTATGTGTGTTTAAACTGACTCCTGTATATATAATCTACGAAGAAATATAAAAGCTGAGTCTTAACATCCCCTTGTTACAGAAAGCTGCTTTTAAGGTAAAGGTGTCTCACGGTCAAATGTGTTGACATTCACTCATACACTAATCCATTTCTCCTTCCAGATTCTTTAAGGCACAGCATGCCTCTCTTCTAATCTTAACTATTCTCTTGAGAGAGAGGCTAGAGCAAGTAATGGAAGATACCTAAAAGCCCAGGCATAGAAAACAACTGTCGTGGTCAAAACACAAGTGTTTGCTTTCAAAATTGTACACAGAGCCGCCTCCTGTCCTGAAGGCATACAGCCTCTTTAACCTACTTAACTTTCATTCATCTCGCGCCTTGTAAACCGCACAATGTTCCTTTTCAGAGTGGGAAAAAATCAAGGATCTCTAAGTGTCATTTTAGGTGCGATGCTTCAGGTCCTCAACAATGTCACTCCTAAACCAAGCAGCTTTGATTTTTAGGGTCTCAGGCACTGAGTTGGCTATTCCTGGATTAAGCGGCATGCAATTTATTATTATTATTATTATTATTATTATTATTATTATTATTATTATTTTAAAATCAAGCTTTCAAAGTAAAACTTTATGAAGGGCACATTTTGGTGATTATCCATTTCTCCCTCCTTTCCTCCCTCCTCCCCAGACCAGCACGGGTGGTTAGGCAGTGCCAAGTATTTACAAGCCAACTGAAGAGTCCATAATTCAGTTGTTCCTTTTCTCATACATTCTCCAGATTGTTAACAAATTCCCTCCTTTGATAACAGCATGGTTTTCCCCCCTTCCCTCGCAGGCGAGGTGACATGACATAACCCCTGGCCTATTAGGAGAACACGATTCCTTTCAGACGGATTAGTTCAGGTACGCAAATCTCGATTCAAATATTTAACAGATTGCCCATAAATCAAAAAAGGTTCACAGGGAGCAGGGGTAATTCGGAGCAAACATAAACACTCTGCAAAGGCTGATCCCCTCTGTGTCTGCCTAACCTGCTGGAGACAGGGGATCAGAAAAGGGAGTAGAAAACAAACTGTCCATTGATGTGTGAACTTGAGCTCTAAAATATGAAGCGAGTGGCTGTATGCTTCGTAAAACACCCTCCCTATTTACATTCCCTCTTTATGAGTGGTCGGCAGCTCTCAGATTATGGCCTGAATTTACGTTTAATTAAGTTCAAATTGGTTGCATCAGAATGATACCACCAAAGCATTTTTAATTAATAGCGCAACTGTTGCAGCAGTCAATCACACCATCTAGTACCTGGAGCTTCTAGGTGTTTTGTCACTCCTGAATGAATCCATCCTTCTCTCTCTCTCTCTCTCTCTCTCTCTCTCTCTCTCTCTCTCTCTCTCTGTGAGAAGCTGCAGGTACGATCTTCTTGTATCCTCCCAACCAATGAAGACTGGGGTCAACTAAACTTTCATTTTCACCAACAAATCAATCTTCTGGGAACTGAATAGCTCAGAATTAGGTAGGTGAGTCCCAAAAGCATGATTGTTTCAACCAAGTAGTGACGCAAAAACACTGAAGGAGAGCAGAGCTACAGTTCCCAGAGTTATCTGGGAAGAGGGATCAATGTCCCCCTCTGGGAGCTGTAGCTCTGTGAGAGGAATGGGAGTCTCCTAAGAATGCTCAGCACCCTGAGCAAACTACTGTTCACAGGAGTCTTTAAGGGAAGCCATGACTGTTTAAAGTGGCATGATACTGCATTAAATTCATTGTGCAAACAGGAGTCTCTATCTGTGCTGAATCTGAAAGGTTATCTTTTTTTTCTACATATGGAATTGTTTTTATATATGGAATTGCATTTTACGTATTACATTATTTTTATTGTCTGTGAATTTACAGTGCAGTTGCTTTGAGATACATGACGGGAAGCCGTTCATAAGTGAAATCAAATGAATAAAGTTTGATTTTGATTATGGAAATAAATAAATAATACCATCAAACTAATTGAGGCTCTGGGTTGATTAGTTTTTATAAAACACTTTCAAGAAAAGTTGACATCTATGACTTAGATGTTCATGACACCTAAAATTGTGTTTGGAAATACTAAGAGGTTTGTAATCGATTCCGGGCTTTCACATGCCTATTCTGAAAATGGCAATAATCAGGATCTGCAAGAGAGAAGGAGGGAAAGGGAGGGAGGGAGGGAGAGAGGGGGAGAGGGAGAGTGTGTGTGTGTCCTGGTGAGGTTCATGAGCTCAAGTTCCTCTTCTTGATGTTTATCCCAAGCTTGCAATTTCGCCTGTTATTTTTTAATTTTTTTTTAAAGAGCCAGCAAAGCTTCATTATGTTGTCTATGCTGGGTCCTTTTGAAATAAGCCAGGCATGCTGGTGCAACTAGCAAGGCCCGTAATGTGGGAGAAATGAACTTCAGAGCATGGAGAGATTAAGAGCATAATACAGAAAGAAGAAACCTCCCTTGACGTTGATGGATGGAATTTGAAGCAAATTGATGCCCCTGTCTTTTTGGCCAATATATTTTGTTTAAATGGAAAACGGGTTGAATCATCCTGCTGGAGAAAGCAATTACTCTCTGCTTATGCCTTGCTTCTGGTACCTTCTTTGAAACATGGAAGGGAGCAACGTGAAGGTAGGAGGTGAACATTAGTGGTCATTACTAGGCTTAATTCTGTCCATGGAGCCAACCAGGCCCCAAGACTCCACACAACCTCCAGGCTGTTATATGAAGAGACCTTCTGAATCAGACCAAAGGCCTGTGTCAGGCGAGGGGCACCTGTGGTCCTCCAAATGTCGATGGACTCCAATTCCTGCTGTTTCTAACTACTAGCTATGCTGGCTGGGGCCAATGGGAGTTGGAGTTGAAGAACATCTGGAGGTCCACAGGTTCCTTACTCATGACTTACACTATCCTGGCATAGGCCATCACTGGCTGGCTGGAATCATGAAAGTGGGCACACCACTTACGGGACTGAGGACACGCTGCAAGATTTCATTGCAGTGCTTATTTACAGTAGGGAAAGGAGAGATTTCACATTGTATGCTACTTGAAGGAACTGATTATGGGTCAAAAGCAGAATATAAATGCAGTTAGAACAATAGGGTTGTTTTTTTTAAAAAAAACATCTACGCTTTTAGATGTTAATAAACCAGTGCCTTCATTTTAGCAGATACAATTCCTCTTTTGGGCCATCCATGCTGGAGCTATGGATGTGGGAGAACTTTGTTTCAGTTTGCATTTGAAGGCTAACCTACATAATCCACACTTTCGGAAACAAGACAAGAATGGAAACACAGAATCATCCTTCAGAATTCACATTTTTGGGGGGTTTTGCGATGCAGTTTTCTGCATCTGTGTTGTGCAGAAAAGGGCATGTACCGAAGCAAACTGCATGAAAACACATACATAGTGGAAAACAACATAAAATGCATTATATTACAGACAACTGCTTCGCAAAAAGAAAGTGTCTATTTGGCAAATTTGCATGCCGGCATGTGTATAGTAGGAGAAATTCACACCAAAAGCATCTTCACGAGGACCTTTAAAAAAAGAAAAGAAAGCCCCAGAATCAGGCCACTGACCTGATCCAGAAGTCTCTTCTTACATTCACATACAGATGTGGAAAACTGAATTTACCTTTGGAAAAATGACAAACTGAAGAGAAACCAAAATCGACAGATTCACTCATCCCTAGTTGAAGCTAACAACCAAAGTCTGGGCAAGCTTGCACTTTGCAGGCCTCTGAAATAATCGCAAGGCTAAACACTTCCCTTGATGGTGAGCTAAACAGATAAAATCCAACCCCCCCTACCTCCCTCCCATTGCCTTTCTGCTGTCTTCCTCCCTTTTTGACTTTCCCAGAATGCTTCAGTGGTAACTGACAGCTGGATGCGGCACAAACCCTGCTGGACAAGTGTCAGGTTTGGTGAAGGGATATTAAAGAGAACTTGATCGTGTGTCAGCTCCCTTCAAAATACACTCACATCGAAGAAGTGATATATCTGTCAAAGCCAGGACTTCAGGATTTGGCAGAACAGGCCGTTTTCATAAACAAAACTGTCCAATTACATTAAGGGCCATGAACCTCAGGTGTGTTTGCCAGGGACAGCATACACATACACATCACAGAGTCTGTCTCCCTAAAGCCATACGTTTTGATGCTGTCTGCATCTCAATGTGTCTCCTTTGTGCTTCTCAGATTAGGAATTAATTTAGAATTATCAGAAACAAAAATTGGAGCGTTGAACTTCAACATTAACTTTTTTTAAACCACGGATGCCAAAGGTTGAAAATAATTCATGGAGAGGGGTAGAGACAGTAGAACATTTATGAAGATTGATTAGATGGTTTAATAAAAGAAAAAGAAAGAACCCCCCCTCAAAAAGCCCCCCCCAATCCCAACAACCTTCATACGCTCACGTGACATTTATTTCTTGTTTAGTTTAGTTGCTTAAATGCTTTTAAAGAGAGCTGGTTTGAGTTTTGATTAAATAGCATCATTGGTTCGGAAACAAATTATGTCTGACAGAATAGCAACCAAAGCTTTTGCTGAAAATACGTTATTGTCAAGTTGATGTCTTCCTCTGCGCCTTCAGAAATGCAAACATTTGGCGAGAGTGAGATTTCAAGTGAAAACGGCTTGTTCCAGACACGCGGCAGAACGTGGGTGGGTAACTGTTACGCTGAAGTTCAGGGAAGCCATCACACTTCCCTCGTGAGGATAGAAACTGTCTTGTGATAGCATCTATGCCAAAATGCTCATTTCGGTGATGTGCATCATATAATATCCAAAGTTCTTCTCTCTTTTAATGGCAAAACTTTATGCAGCAGCCTTCTGTCGAGCCTAGACCACTGGCCCACCTTGTCAAATGTTGGTCTACTGACTCAAAGCAGATCTCTAGAACAGTGGTTCCCAAACTTTTTTTAAGGCTATCCCCGCCTTGGTTCCACGAACTCATTAAATACATTTAGTTCACTCAGCAGTTATGAGTTACAGAATATTGATGGCAGCTGGCGAGAGCGGGAGAGAGAGAGAGAGCCAATCAGCATGGTCAATGGTCAGCGATGATGGAAGATGTAGTACAACAACATCTGAAAGACCACAGGTTCCCCATCTCTGGTCTAAAGCATGGGTAGTAAATGTGCTGCCCTCCAGATATTGCTGGACCACAATTCCCATCAATACTAACCATGAGCTAGCCGGGGCTGATGGGATTAGAAGTCCAACAACATCTGACAGGTACAATATACACCCTGGTCTAAAATAATGGGAAGGCAATTAAGCCCATGGCTGAGAGAATGTTGTGTGAGAGCTAATTTTTAAAACAGATATTTCCCCCTTTGCTTCTTTCCCTTTGCCCTTCAAAAGCCTCAGCTTCGAAATCCCAGCCCAATTAGAAAACAGATTAATTTTACTTTAAAACAGTCCTTCCTGTTTGCTTCTTGGTGTCCCTGATATTCTTCCATTTGCTAAATTTTGCTCTTGGCATTTGCAACTTCATCCAGACTCCATAAGGTCTATCTTTTACTTCCTGTTTAAATCCTGGGTAAGGCAATCACCATCTGCAGTAGCAGCTCATCCCCAAAGTAGGTGAATTTGAGTAGAAGTAAACATAGGCAAAGGAATTGTTCTTTAAAGCCACTTTTGAGAAATATCTGGTGACAATCTATCAATTTCCTTATTTTATTTGTACTTAAGTGGCTGAATGTGCATAACTGATTCATAAATATGATGGACCTGAGGCTTTATTCAGTGGAATAAAATCTCCATCATCTCACCAAGTTACGCTTCTAGCTAGTACAATTATTCCAGTATGACTTGGAACAAAATATTGATAAAAATAGTGGATCTAATTCTCAGGTAGTTTGTTATTACATATGAACCTGAAACTGCAGTTATTTAAACCATGGGTGGGGAACCTTTGGCCCTCCATAGTTTCTTGAACCCCAGCTCCCATCATCCCCAATCATTGGTTATGTTGGCTAGGGTTGATGGAAGTTGGAGTTCAAAAACATCTGAATGCCCACAGGTAGAAGCTGTGGTTTAAACTATGGTATATCGTGAAACAAGTCCAGGTCAGAAAATATAGCTTCTTTCAATAATCCATACTTTGAAGTTCAACTGCAGTGTAGTCTGGTTCAAATGAAACAATAAACTGTGGTTAGTTTAAACAAGAAAGCAGATGTTTATAATCTCCTCGTGACAAAATTTGGGGAGAAGGGAGGGAAGGGAGTGCTCATACTCAAGGTCTGAGCAGACTTGTTACTGTAGCACCAAATTGTGGTTTAGCCATGGTTGCAGATTGCATCCAAACCCAGTGTCATCAAGGACAGTTCATGGGCAGCTGGTCAAACTAGCTAAAGTGGAATCTCCATACCCCATAGGTAACATGGAATAACTATAACTTTCACCCTTTTTGATGAACTTTCAAGGCTCAGCTGATCAGCCACTTCTGGAGAGTGAACGCCCAGCTAGGTGGACTTGGGTCTGAACCAGGCATGGCCAAGCTTGGCCCTCCAGCTGTTTTAGGACTACAGTTCCCATCATCCCTGACCACTGGTCCTGTTAGCTAGGGATGATGGGATTTGTAGTCCCAAAACAGCTGGAGGGCCAAGTTTGGCCGTGCCTGGTCTGAACCCATTAAACCTTCTTTAAAGATTCACCTTAAAAAAAAATCATAACTGTACTGGGCAAAGGAATTTGCAAGGAAGAAGATGCAGAAAGAACTCAATCCAAGGATGCCAAGAATGTATTGAAAACCGATATGCTCATTCTGTCACAGTTATCTGCTAAAAGAGCATCAAATTGTCACTTGAAACATTAATGGCAGTTAAATTTAGACCAATAGAAGGTTATGCATATACATGTGTCCTAACCTGCCAGTGAAAAATCATGGAATATCATGCACAGCAGCTAGAAAGAGAAAGCACGACTTTATTACCAAAGAGCAGTGGGTACAATCCAGTCATGTTAAAACGAATTGGAAGCAGGTTGCAATCACAGTTTTTGCCAGGAGCACAGTGATCTCTATCTGCAACATAAAATACATTTCATGCATTGCAAAATGAAATATTTAAGATATATGCATCAGCCAAAAAAAGCAGTATAAACCCCTGGCATACCCACTAATGCACCTTAACAATCAGGTTATCATATTTTTGAGATCTAATAAAGACCTGAACTCCAATTATCATCATATAAAAACTTATCTCATAAACTAATAATCAGTATCAAGGCTATAGCAGCTACAACAGTAAAGTTTACTGCTTCCTGGTCGCAGGCTTTGGATACCAATCTCAGGACAAGATATTTCAGTCTCAGGGCCTCCACTGAGTCTCCATTTGCCACCTTTGAATCTTGGATCTAGCAGTTTTGCAGCAGCATTATTTTAATATACATATTTTATGAAGGAACTTACATATAAAAACACACACGTTTGTTTAACAAAAATACAATACAGAATGGAAGTGATTGAGTGGCAGTGATAGCAATTCCACATTCAATAGTATTGCTAATTAATATAATGATGAATCCCATATTTTAAGACATTTAATAAAAACAATAAATATATGGAAACAATATACATAAACACAGAGGTAAAATATAAATCCACAAAGGCAAATCATGTACAAAACACTAAGATACAGAAGCAAAATGCATCAAAATTAGTGTGTATCTACACAATCCCCCCCCGCCTTTGTATATTGTACACTATGCAAAAACTAACACAACCCCACATATTCTGAAAGAGAAAATATTGCTAAAATTGTTTGGGGTTTTGCTTTGCCAAGTTTACAAATTTCTGAATGGATTAAAAATATATATTCCTGTTTTGTTTGTTTTTTTACTTATCCCCTCCCTCCTTTCTTCCTTTCTTAGCTACCTATAGCAGTTGTAATGTGTTGCCTCAGCAGCCCATGAACCTTCTGACCTAGTCAGGTGCCTCTAGATGTCCAATCAGGTCCTGCTAAGGACTATAAAAGGCTTGCAGACCCTGTTTATTTTCCTTAGTGCGGCAGTTCATTGTAGGAGGAAGTTGTCTTGTTTGCTCTCTCTGTTTCTATAACTTTCTAACTGGTCAACCCGCCTTAATCTCACCTGCACCCAAGCAGTGCCCTAATAGAAAGAAAGCTTAAAACAGAGAACATTTTGAAACTCCAGCTGCTTTCAAGTTAATCATGTTGCAGAAAGAAGGAAAGAGACGGGAGAGATTGCAAAGGAGTTCTTACCCACAATGTAGGAATGTGTTAGTATATGGTGGTGACTAAATTTGGCGCAAATTTTCTTTCCTTGAGTGAGATTTGGAGGGTCGTGGTTAATAATGAATACTTTGAAAGGAACCTACTTTCTTGCATGCAACACCAGCATAGTTTTCTGGACCAGAGGGCTCTGCAAACCCATACGTTAGTCCTGAATCCTGCCCTAAGTGAAATTCAGAGTGAATTTGGACATTCTTAACTGGGCAAACAATTTGGAGGAAGTCCACAAAGGGTTCATAATGTTAGATTATGAATGTTAGATAATTTGGTGACAGGGTGCTGCATACAACTCCCCTCCTGTAACCCACTCTGAGACCTTAGGGTGAAGGGCAGGTAATAAATTAAATAATGGATTAATATTGATAATAATGTATTTTAATTGACATATGAACCTAAGCTGGATCAGACTGATGACCCATGTACATCAGCATCCTGCTCTCACTGTGGCTGAACCAGCAAGCAGGATTTGAGCACAAGAGCCCTCTCCCCTCTTGTGGTTTCCAGCAACTTGTATTCAGAAGCATGGCTGTGTCCAAATGTGGAGGCCAAGCAAAGCCATCTTGGCTAGTAGCTATTAGTAGCTATTAATATCCATCTCCTCTTTTAAAACCACCCAAGTTGGTGAACAAGAGAACAAGAATCAGTTAACTGAGCACATGCCCTCTTTGAGATGGAGTAACAACTGTAGCAGGCGAAGACCTCTAGTGGAGATTTTGGGTTTGAGAAAAGCCCAGTGACTGTCACATACCCAGTTTAAGAACAAGAGATACAGTCGGCGGCAGGCACCAGGCCGGATTATATCCCTCAAGGCTACAAGAGACTGATCCTCCAAGCCTGGAGTCTTGTTCACTGCCGGTTAAATCATTTTTTAACAGCCTGTTCCATCACAGCTACTGATACTGTGACCCTGAGGAATTCCAAGCTGCCATTTTCAATAAGTCCTCCCCCCCCCTCGCTTGTCATTCCCCCCACCACGTCATCCCAACCCTCTTTTGCTCTGCCTACTTAAAATTTTAACAGTATGCCTAGGCTCAAACTGGGGTTAATGTACACTCCAACTCCAGCCCACCCACCCCTTCCCAGACCATCCTTTATTTTATTTTTTTGGAGGGGGGCGTTGAGCAGGAAGAAACGAGTGTTCTATTTTATTTTAATTCCGCAAGGCTTGTTTTGCTCCTGCGGCGGTGGCAGCCTCGCAAATCACTGGTGCAGTGCGCTCACTAACTTGTCTGTATTATGTTCATTTTCTGGGTGGCAATAAATATTAGAATAAAATAAACTTAAGGGCTGCTGGCTGGGCTCTGTTAGCTATCTTTATGGTTTCCACGGCAGCTGAATGACAGCTCAGCGCCGGAAAGCCAGCGGCCCCCTTTCCACCAAGTAAATTTAGCCTTGGGAAGGATGAACATCATCTAACTCTCCAGCTCTGATGGTTGATGCCAGTCCATAAATCAGTCAGATTTTAATTATCGGACACATGACGGGGAACAGTGACAGCCCGCCGTCCACTAGAGAGCATTCCTTCAAAGCCGCTTTAGCAAAACAGAACGGCACTTGAAAACGGGGGTGGGGGGCAGATAGAGAGGGAGGGGGTGAGGCGAGCGAAGAGGCCCGTGCCGCAGATGAATTGCAGGACATTAATAGCACGATGGAATTCCCTACCTAATAATTTTAACTGCTTCTTGGCTGGGGCTTTGCAGGAAGAAGTGAAAAAGGCCTGATGTAGGCAGTAATTGTTCCAGGGGAAGGGCAGGTGGCGAATAGGATAGGGTTTTAGGAAAGGAGGCGAGGGAGGGAGCACCTTCTATATAGACCTGCTTGTGGCTTTTAATAGAGTTCCAGACAGTCCCTCTTCTTCTTTTTTGCTTAAGCAGCTGTGCGGTACTAAAGCCAGCAGTGACAGATTTACAATGCAAGCCCAGGCTGCTAATTGGTTAGATGGGGTTGCCTCACTGACAGCAGACCCTCCAGGAGAGGCAGCGACATACCTTGAAGGAGTCAGCTGCTGTTGTTGTTAGTGTTGCTGCTGCTGGTTTTTGATATATCTAAAACAACAGCAGCAACACAGACCCTCCAAGTTGTTCCTATTTTCCAGGGAAAGTCCCAGATTTGATCCCGGAATGTCTGAGTTTTCCTTAGAACGTCCCTGTTTTCACTGGAGAAATATTGGAGGGTATGGCTATGTGACCTCCGAGCCAAGAAGTATAGGGAAGTGTTAAAATGTTTAATGTTTTATTGTGTTTTTATATACAGTGGTACCTCTGGATACGAACAGGATCCGTTCCGGAACCCTGTTCACATCCAGAAGCAAACGTAACTAGTAACGGCACGTCTGTGCACGCCGTTTTTCGCTGCTTCTGCGCATGCGTGTGACATCATTTTGAGTGTCTGCGCATGCGCGAGGGGCGAAACCCAGAAGTAACACACTCCGTTACTTCTGGGTTGCCGCGGAGCGCAACTCGAATGTGCTCAACATGAAGCATATTCAACCCGAGGTATGACTGTATGTGGCTACACAGAGTGGCTGGGACAACCGATGGAAGGGGTATAAATAATGAAAATATGATGATGGCAATGGAGTAAGATGTCCCTATTTTCATCCAAGAAATGTTGGAGGGTATGGCAAAAGCAAGGAATCTGCATTCTACACCAGCAGATCCCAAATTTTAATTCAGGGGCCTGCAGCACAATTACTTAAAGATGCACATATTTTTCACACAATGCGCCCTACTTTTAAATATATAATTTTGTTAAATTAACATATATGACAATATGAACAATAAAAGAAGAGAAACATAACAATGGACCCACCGTTACATCTATTATAATATCATGGCAGCTAAAGTAAATCATTTTCACTCCATATTGAAACCAATGTAATAATTCTGTGTCCTTTCATTTCTGGTTTTTACAGAATCTGGATGGTAAAACTGCCAGGTGGTTTTGGCAATTCAGGGTCATTAGTAATATACTGAATATTTTCCATCTGGACAAGAAATGCTAAAAAGAAGCCTACAGTTATTTTTTTTTATAAAAAAAATAGCACATAAATAAATACAGCAATAGATAACCTATGTACAACCCCCTTCCCCAAATCAGTCAGTAGATGGATTTTAACGCCTTAAATTTGTTCTAGTATATTCATTCATTAATTCATTTAAATATTTGTAAGCTGCTATTCAGTACCAGGTCCACCCAGGATGCCCATTCTATCCAGTGTTGTCTTCAATGTTTCCCTCAAAGTAGAACAGAACAAGTTTTGATGCTGCTTCATCTCTCCCTCTGCTGCAGTCAAATGGTACGATCCATCAGATGGAAGTGACCAATGCTCTACAGAAGGTTGTGCCACAATAAATGTTGTGTTTCAGGTGCAACAGGGCTCTTGGTGGTTTTATCAAGACCAGTATGGTTACAGCTCAGTGTTCAGCAGTGGAACAGGAACCGTTTCTGCCCAGATGGACCAAGACTCTGACTTGGTTTAAGGCAAATTCCTGGGATCCAATTTAAGAAAGTTATTTATTCAGAATCAAGAGGGGTAGAATCTTAATTTACTTTTAGGAAAGGTCACAGCCCAGTGGTAAAGCACCTGCCTTTCATACAGAAGGTCCCAGGTTCAGACCCAGTAGGGCTGGGAGAGAACCCAGCCTGAAACTCTGGAGAACTGCTGCCACTCAGTACTGAGCTAGGTGGACCAATGGTCTGACTCAAAGTAAGGCAGCATTGTATGTACTAGAACACCCAGAGATAGTAAGGAGCAGAGGAAAGGATGTGTTGGCATCCGTCTGTCTTGAGAGAAAATGGAGTGTGCCTTAGGGGTGAAGTCAACATGCTGGGGAATCACAGCGCCTGCTGTGGCTGCCCAGAGTGGTAACTTGTAATTGCTACCTCCTGTATTGTTTTTGCTGTGTTTGCAGCACTGAAGTGACCTCTTTGAGGTGCAAGCCCAGGGAGTGTGTATGGAGGTCCTGGACTGCCCTGATGACAAGACACACACACACACACACCTGCCTAGGCCTTGCTGATGTAGTCCAAAGGAAAGCAGAGCAATACGAATGGCACCAGTTTGGCTATAAGAGTTGCTGGAAGGAGGCATACAGGGTGCCATCTAACCTTCTTAGGGACTGCACTCTGGATTTGTGTAGGGTTTACGCCTTCTTCCGAAGATGTCCCGCAAGGCAGCAGGAATGGATTTTCCTTGGTGGTTATTCCTGAAGCCACAAGGCAATGGAGATTTAGGATGAGAGTTTTCCTTCTAGGCACCTTCCCATGTTGATGAGTCCCATCTGCCCCTCGTGCACCTAGTGTCAATGTCTATCTGTATTTCTTCAGAGAGAGCCAGCCTTAGTATAATGGTTAGAGTGCCAGTCTCAGACCTGGGAAACCAGAATTCAAATCTCCATTCTGCCAGGAAACTCAATGGGTGACCTTGGGCCAGTCACTCAGCTTCTCAGCCTAAAGTACCTCAAAGGTTATTGTGGAGATTAAATGAGTGAATAGGTAGGATATAAAAGCAACAAACAAAATAATAGAATTGTGTGTAAGTTTAGGGTTCATTCTTAACAGCTGTGAGTCGTGAAAGCAGAACCTCCATGTCCAGGAGCAATGTACCTCAGAATGCCCACTTCTAGAGTCAAGCAGCTGGGAACGCCATCATCAATATGGACTCCCAGAGGCTTTCATTTAAGAAGCAAATTGCTGGACTGGTTAGATGACCCACGGTATGAGCTTGCAAAGGGCTGCTGGTATCCCTGCTTTCACACTTTTTTTGGTGAAGACTGCATCCTTGATCCTTACACTTGCTGCCTGCCCCTGGAGCTGTCTCGTTGAGCAGCGTCTGTTGCAGGAGAGCTGTTTGCTTTAAGCACTGCGTTAGACGCCAGCCAAGGCTTCCAGCACCCGACTTTTATGCTAAAGAGCTAATGAACTGAATTCCTCGTAAACATTGGTAAAACATGCAAATCAGCAGGGCAGATTCTCCCAGCGCAAAGGAGGTGGAGAGGAAGAGCTAATTTGACATAACTGGCTCTCAGTAACCTTTTTTGGATCAGTGGAATGAGAAGCTGGTTAATATGCTATGATTAATACTTACCTAACGATGCTCTTTCTCTCTGTATTCCTTTTGACATTCTGCATTGTTGGTTTGTGGGGGTGGGTCCCCGTTGCTTCCCAGCCCCCACACCACCTATTTTGTCCTCCCCCCTTTTTTGTCACCAGGAGTTAACAGTTTATAATACGTTTAACTGCCAGTCCGTCACCTTGACAGGGTCATACCTTTCCTTTATGGACTTTTAAAATTAATAACAGACAGTTCTGTTTTGACGTGCCCTTGCTTCCGCAGCAGAATGCGGCTGTTTAATTGTTGAGCCGGCCTCTTGTGGCCAACTGCTCCCAATGTTTAGCAAGGGTGGAAAATATGGATGTTAGGAGAAAAACTGGCAGATGGCTGACAAGGCATTTTTACTCATAACACACCAGTAAAACTTTAACTCGGAAGATTTAATGCTAGCGCTTCCAGTCAGCAAGCTGCAGCCATATGCATATTTTTTTTTTCAAACTTCTAAACCGATGGTTTTGCAAAGTGTGCATAAGCAGCCTTTATTGATTATGATGTTAAAAATTGAAAGCGTCAGTATCATTTAGCGAGAGACACTTTTAAAAGGGGAAAAAAACGAGCATTCATTTTCATTATGAACTCCTGATAGGCCAGACAGTTAAGGTCCCCAACAGATTCTTCCTCCACTTTTGGAAAATAAAGCAAGGAGTATGCTGAACTTTCTGCTCCAAAATGAAATTTGGGTGAACTGGTCTGCCTTAAGACATTGGAATGTTATGCATCCTTATGCAAAATGACCTGATCTGTCCCTCTTATGACAAATTTGGGAATCGGAACTGAGCCATCCATTGGCTCTTGCAATGCTGCAAAGCAGTTCTCAGTCATTTAAATGTAGCAAAAGGCATGGCTCTGTTTGCACTGTGGGGGGAAATGCACATTTAAACACATGTTTTGAGAGGATTCTCTTGACAACAGTTTGCTCATTAATGTGAAAAGAAAACAGAATTATGAGTTTGTTCGTAAAAAAAACACATGCAAAAATAATGCATACTGGTAATAAACAGATTCTTCCAAACTTAGGTATAGTAAGCTTAAAAGTAGTGGTATGACTACTAAGCTGTGTTACTTTTATTTTAGTTAAAATAAACAAGTCCCCTTTTATTATCTTTCCCCTATATTCCAATCATAAGATCACAAAGGTCTCTTACAAATCAACATTAAATTTAAATTATATTCACAGCCCCAAACAATGAAAATTAGGATGAAAGTGCTAATGCAGAGGTGGGGAAACACAAGCTAAGGAGCCAAGTGTGGCCCTCCAGGATTCTCTATGTGGCCCTCAGGACTCTTCCCAGGCCACACCCCTTCCCAGGGGTGCATCTCTCAATACCCCCCACGTCCTCCTTGAGCACTTTTGCTTGGCTGAAATGGGTTCTTGCAATGGAGTCACACTTCTTGCTGCCCGGATGAAGGACAGAGTGTATAGAAACCTCTGGTTTTTCCTGCACAAAGCTAAGGCTGCCATTTGTTGCTCCACCCACATTTCTCTCTGGCCCCGCCCACCACCAGCATATTCCTCCAGAAGGTTGCCTACAAGGAAATGCAGCTCTTGGCCTGACTGGTTGATTCCAGAGCATGGCTAACACATCATGGTGTGAGGGGACGGTCCAAGCTACCTTGAAAGGTGAGACCACACCCAAATAAACCACCTGGCTCAGTATTGACTACACTGACTGCCAGCAGCCCCACTTTTTAGATGGTCATTCTGGCCCAGCAATCCAAGCTGTGCCAAACAGATGGATCTAGCCACTTTTCCAATTTCCCACAATGCCCCCAACTTGACATTCCTCTGTGGAATTGTGGGAAATTAAAAGGGCAGTAAGACTCAGCTGCCCCATGCTTCTTGGAGTGGTGTCAACAGCCCAACCAAAAGAGCCCCCCAGGAACTTTGGACAGAGGAGGGCCCCCCCAGCAGATGATATTTTGCACAGGGCCCTCTCAAACCTGGAGTTACAACCATCTCTCTGCTCCCAGGTACATTTGAAAGAACTGAAAACAGGGGAGATGGAACCAGGCTATCCCCAATGGGCTGTTTGTTATTAATAATAGGGCCTTCCATTTACCACACCTGAAAGGCATGTTTCTTAGTTGTTGTGTTTTGCTTTTGTTTTTTAAAAAATGGGGTTGTTTTAAAGTAGAGCATAAAATTGGGGTTTTGTTTTTTTAAAAAGAGATTTATTTTTCCTATGGTAACCCAGAGGCATTAGTTTGCATTATAGGCTAATTTTCATGAATATTTTAATGTACGAAAGGAAAATGTTTAGTTTGTAAGAGTAGAAAATAAGAAAATAGCTCTTTTCAAAGAACGGTGAGGGGGTGTTTTTCTAGTGTTGGTTAAGTAGAGCAGATAAAAACTAATTTTCTTTTTGCTGAAATCTTGGGGCCCTAAAAATTCCTTTCATATATCTCCTCAAACCTCACCTTTTCCATCAGTCTTCCATCCTATGTCCTATTTACAGTGAAGCCAGATACCAAACTTAAGCACTTTCAAGAGCAAAAAGGCTGCTCTTTTCACAAATGCAGGTCTGTTCTGCAAGATCTTCCAATCAGCTGTCATAAAGGGTCTTGAAACCAAGTCTTAGGAGTAGGAGTTGAGAGAGCCGAGTCTGTTTAGCCTGCTACATCAGGCCAATGGTTCATCTTAGTTCAGCATCCTGCTCTCACAATGGCTGAACAGTTTCCTACAGGAAACCTGCAAGAAGGATTTGAACACTCCCCTCCTGTGGCTTCCAGCCACTGGTATTCCAAAGCATTGCTGCCTTGAAATGTGCAGTCCCACTGTAAAGTCCCGGTGTGTGAAATTCCTGCACATGCAAAGGTTTCTCCCTATTAATTTAATGGAAGGAACTGAAGCTCCAGGACATTCCAAGCATGAGTTGAGATTTAGACTTGCATCTCCCACATTTAAAGTCGATATTCCACCTGAACAGCAAAAATAAAAAATTAAAAAATGCAATATCGTTTTGACTCTCCAAAGCGGTAATGACTCCAGAATCTGGCAGAGGGTGGTGGATGGGGGAGTTGAGAAGGAGAGAGAGAGAGAGAATGCCCCTTCCACATTTATAGGTTAAATGGAAACTCCAGTAACGCAATAGTGGTCCATTTCTAATCAAAAGTCAGTGTTAACTAATGCTTATTGGGTGTTGAAATACGGCAGAAAGCTGCTGTAAATGCCTGTGCAAAGGACCTGAATATCAAACAAATTCATTATGATCACTGCTATTACAGTGAATACCAAATGAGTTCGTAATGATGGAACAATGAAAGTGTTGCCGATAGATTATATTTCTGTAACCAACCCTCCCTCTATAAGACTCTCCTCCTGTAGCATTAATTCTAATAGAAAAGCAGCATCTGTACATTAGCATCCCCGGGTAAATTATGTCTTGGAATGGCTTGAAAATATCCAGTTTTGCCATCTAGTCCATCTTTTTTCTTGGGGGAAAAATATAATAATCACAGTGTGTCCTTAAAGTTCGATGACTAGTGTAAAGGGGTAACTCTTTATTTTAAGTGTCCAATCGTTAGGAATTCATTTAGTATTCATTGCAATAACACTAATACAATAGAACTGAATGAATAAGAAATTCATTTGGTATTCATACAGATGTGATAAGTTCTTCTAAGAGAGTTCCACTCTAATTCAGCATTAGTTTTAGCCTTACTTAATGGGCACTTAAAATAAAGTGTTACTGGTGCAGATGACTCAATTTCTACCCTTAGATATTTAGATTTTATGAAAGGAGCTTCAGAAAGGCGACAGTTTAATCAGAATATAAAGCAAGGGCCCTCAGACTTAAGTCAGTCGGAGGCCGCCTTGAAGAAGTGATCAGAGAGGAAATTGAAAACTTTTTCTCCCGATGTTGTTTGCAAAGAAACTTCTTGCTACAGAGATTATAATAATTGCTTAGGAATCTAGACCCACCATAACCAGTGGGTGATGGGGAGGACTATAAGTAAAAAGGAGAGAAATTGTTGTCCCTCTCACACTCACACAAGTTTCATTATGGAGAGGTTAAATAGGTTATACAGTGGGGTGTACTGGTTAGAGTGTTGGACAAGGACCTGGGAGACTTGGGTTCAAATGTCCACTTGGCCATGGAGCTCATGGGGTGACACAGTTGGTTGGTGATGTGAAGATAAAATTGGGAGGGGGCATATTAAAGTGATAAACAAATGAACAAACTACATGACAAGAAGAGCAGATGGTTAAAATGATCTAAGTCTAAAATAAATTAACTGAGTATCACTTGTCAGTCATCGTCGAGGAGGCAACATCCCTGACATTACTCTGTGCTGCTGCTGTGCTGCACTCCAGGGTTATTGTTATTTCATTTTGTTGTTTCATACTCTGGGATCAAGCTATTCAATGCAGAGAATAGTGCATAGGTGCTGGTTTCTGGGGGCCAAGGCACTTTGGGCCCCCTCAGTGTTTTGTTCTTGTGTTGTTGTTTTTAGGGGTCTGACCCCACTCCCACTGTTGAGGCCAACCATGGTTGGTGCCTCTGTGCTCTGGAATCCACTGAACAAAGGGCAGTTGGGGGATACTTTAAACAAACGAATGAACAAGAAGTCCATATTTGCCTTTGCTCTTTTGCTGGTAGACAAGTCTCATTGAGGACAGCCAGCATCATGTAGTAAGGCATGTTGTGGGACAGGGAAGTCATCTTCACCCTTTCCAAACTTGCGGCTCACCTTTAGCTCAAGGCTGATGGGAGCCTCAGGCCTTGGGGCAATGTTTTGGCCCCCCCACGCCTCTCTGTTAGTGCCCTGGTATTCCCCCTGAAGCCACCTCCTCTCTCCGCCCCCCAGCCCTCATTGGCCCTGCATTGTGCTCTTCTTCATTTGTCCTTGGCCTGGACGTGTCCTTGAAGTCTTCTGATGCTTCTTGCTTGCCTAGATGGAGGATGACTTTAGGAGTGTGTAGATAGAAGTGAGTTTGCTGTTTAAAGGTAAAATTCACAGTATGGCTCCCAGAAGGTTGCTCAAGAGGGAATGTGGAACTCGGGCTGATAATGGCTCCCTGCCCCTGGGTTGTGGGGCGGCTGGGCCCATTTCTTAATTGTTTACAATCTGTGTTTATGGTGGTAGCACTGCTGGTGCAACCAGTCTTAAGTGGTCCTGAGACTTGGGATGGGGGAGAATTGTGATTCCATTCACATTTAAAGCCACATCTATCAAATTTGCATTTTGAGAAGCAGAACACACCTATCCTTCAAAATCCACACTTATCTGAATTTTGTATGCAGTTCTCCAAGCAAACAACATTTTAAAAATGCACCTATTATAGGAAAGTGTGCATAAAAATGAAGGTATTTGTGAAAATAATGTGCAAAAATGCATTGTATTAGAGGAAATTGCTTGCAAAAATGTGTGCATTAGTCAAAACTGAATATGAAAAAATGTGCTAATTTTTGTGCTAAAATGCCAATGCATTTTAATGAGGACTTTAAAAATAGTGAAAATTGCTGCAGAAATTTGAACTGAATTTAAGATTGAAAAAAATTGAAATTGAGAGAATTGAAATAGACTGATCCTTCCATCCCTGAGACCCAGTTGCAGGCCTGAATGCAGCAAATTGAGATAATGATGATGGAATCCGCCAATTAATATATAATGTTTCTAGAACACTTATATAGTGGTACCTAAGTTTTTGAATGTAATCCATTCCAGAAGACCATTTGAGTTCTGAAATGTTCGAAAACTGAAAACTCAGTAGCCGATAGCTAGGCCTCAGGATCTTGCACTTGGCAGAAGCCGCGTGGCATGTTCGACTTCCGAGGCATGTTCGAAAACCGAAGCATTTACTTTCAGGTTTACGGCATTCATAAACTGAAATGTTTGTCAATAGTGACATTCAAAAACTGAGGTACCTCTTTATTAAAAAATAACCTTCAGGTTTAACCATGAAATAATACCACCCAATCTAATAACAGAAACAGCAATAAGCATATTAATCATATTCCCTCAAAAGTCCAGGAGAAAAGGCTACATTTTAACAGGAAGTTAATGTCTGTGCGAAGCAGGCCTGCTGGGGGAGAGAGTTCCATAGGTAGGGAGACACAACTGGAAAGGTTGTCTCAGTTGTTGCCACCCTCTCTCTGAGGGGGCACATGGAGTAGGGCCTCAAATGATTAATGGAGTCTCTGGGAATGTTGCACATTGAGAGATGCATTCCACTGGGTATTCAAGTCCTGTGCCATATAAGGCTGTGTTGGTTAAAACCAGCAATTTCCCCTAATGCCATGATTCCTTATATGTTATTTTCATTCATATTTACATTTTTGTATGCATAATAATGCACACACTTGAACATAATCTGTACACATAATTTGTATGCATATTAATGGCTGGACAACTGCACTGCAAAATTCAGAGAATTGTGGTTTGAAATCACAGTTTGTTTCACAATGTGCAAAATAAGCAGATTCTCAACACAGTGTGAACCAAACCCAATTTCTCCCCTGACAAAGAGAATAATCAGCACCAGAACTGAGCAGATTTGAAATTAAGACACTGGGCCTTTGGAGAGATTTGGGCGCCCTGAAGTGCCAAAGTTACATTGTATCCCTATTCAGCCTTTCCAACCTGATGCAAATAAATGAGAGGAAGTGCCCTTCTCTGATGGAGGCCAAGGCCTTTATAGATAACCTTTGCTTCCTTTTTCTGATCCAACTCCTTCCTTCCCATTAGCCATGGTTAGGAGAATGCCTCTGTGTCACTGAGACTGACAAAGTTGCTTTTTGAACCCCAAAGGATTATGCTGATTTGGGATTTCAACCAAGAGGAGGGAAGAGAAGGAGGGAGGGAGGGGATGAAGGGCCTTTATGAAGTCCTGAGTGCCCTTGCAGCTCTCTGTTCATTAAAATATATTTAGACGTCCCTCTGTAATGAAAGAAGGGTGAGCGAGTGAGAGAGAGAAATGAGGATGGGAACACATCTTAAACCGAAACTCAAAAACTGGCCTATTCCCATGTTTACAGTTACTTTCCTATCAAGAATTAATGCAATATCATGCACACACCATTACTGAAAAATTCTACGCTGTTTTTTGCCAAGTGTTCCTATATAACAGTTTTATCACGAGCCTGACAGCCCCCATAAAAATCCCAGCCATTCTATATCAACAGCCCTCTTTGTACTAAGTTATTAAACATTAAATTTTTATTCGTCATTTGTATTCTGTTATGCAAAATAAGCTCCTTGATAAGATGTGTCTTCTTAATTGGGCCCTTGATGCTTCTTGGATCGGAGTTGTCAGATTAGCTGGAAGAAGAGGCCTTGCACTGAGCCAGCTCTTGCACCAGGAGACCAATAGCTCCGTAACAACGATATTAAGTTAGAGGGGCCAAATGCAGGGCATCGCTAGGCTCAGGTGAGACTCTACATCTGTGCATGTCTTATGCTCAGGCACTTTTCTCGTAGCATCAGCAGGGCTGATGGAAATAGATTTGTTTGTTGTTTACAGCGTACAGCTGTGGCGGCGGCTGCATGGGAGTTGTATAAGATTGAAGCAAATTTGTACTGAGACTAAAATATTGAGCTTTCTCTCCAGTCAGCAGTCTCTGGAATCTTATTGTTGAAAACTTTATCCAGTTGGAACCCTCCCCAGGGTGATTTTTCATCTGCAGCTGCCCTGCTCTCTCTCTCTCTCTCTCTCTCTCTCTCTCTCTCTCTCTCTCTCTCTCTCCGCCTGTCCCATCTTGCTGCTGTATTAGTACCAGGCAGAAAAAGATTTGGGAGGGGTGTGTGTCTGTATGAAGCCACAGAAGCGGGGAGTGGGGGGGGGAGCAACTTTTGCACCGCTTTTTGCCAGGGTATTGTTGAAGATTCACTGCTTCTCTCTGCAAGGCAGGCTTAATGGCATGGGTAACCTCCTTCCAGCAGTGGCCAACGAAGTGGTTTTCTATTGGGAACAATCATCCTACTGGTGCAGTGGGATGAAGGGGAGAAGGACACCAGCACTTATGGATGGCATTCATAGATGGTGAGAGTGTTGCCGTTCAAGTACATGGCTGCCGAGTGGCTAGTCCCACTTTTCATGGGCTGCTGACATCAGCAACGACACCTGTGCAGGAATCAACCATATGTGGTATGTTAATGCTTATTTGCATGCCGACTTTCAGCCCCCAAAGACTCCCCTGGATGGCTCCCAAGAATAAAGAGATACGTGCAAATGCAATAATGCAAGCAATGCAAATTATAAAAGCACAAAACGTTTCAACAATATTGGGGGGGGGGGAATCTGCCGAAAAAGAATTCCAATATTTAAGCAACATCTTTGTCATATAAGGTCCCAGGGAAGCAGTGCCTGTTGGAAGCAGTGAGGGCCAGCAGCTTTTCCTTCTGCCTTGCCCCAGTTGGAAAAGCTGATGTCCCTCAGCGACAGTAACTATGGGAATTCTCCCTCCTCCATCACCCCAAGCAAATGGGTAGTAGGGATGGTGGTGAGAAGAAGGTGGAGACATTACATCTGGAACTTATTCTCTTGAGTTGTGCAAGCTCTGGGGTGCACAACTGCCCTTTGTTTAGTTGTTTAGTCGTGTCTGACTCTTCGTGACCCCATGGACCAGAGCATACCAGGCACTCCTGTCTTCCACTGCCTCCCGCAGTTTGGTCAAACTCATGTTGGTAGCTTCGAGAACACTGTCCAACCATCTCATCCTCTGTCGTCACCTTCTCCTTGTGCCCTCAATCTTTCCCAACACTAGGGTCTTTTCCAGGGAGTCTTCTCTTCTCATGAGGTGGCCAAGTATTGGAGTCTCAGCTTCAGGATCTGTCCTTCCAGTGTAGCATTTTATGTACTGGTGCAGCATGATGACATGTTGCTGCAATACCCCAGTGTTCCTGCAGGACTCTCAGTGTCGCATGGCTGGAAGGCATGGGTGCATCCTGCAGACCACAGGCTGGATTCTGCTCACAGGGTTTCTCCCAGACCCCATGCCACCCCCCACTCAGCAACTCCTCCTGTGCCACATCAGGTGAACCACCCTTGCACACTCACAGTGCGCTGTAAATGTGGATCTGACAGCCTCTGTGTTTTTGCATTGTACAGCAGGCCATTTGAGGTTGGGTTGTGAATATCAGAAGAGTGGTGGAGGTGTTTAGAATAACCAAACCACAGAACTGTAGAGTTGGGAGGGACGCCAAGGATCATCTAATCCAAGCCCCTGCAATGCAGGTATCACACCTATAGACTCCTGAACCTCTGTCTAAACAGCTCCAATGAAGGAGATCCCACCAGCTTCCAAATTAGTCCATTCCACTGTTGAACAGTGGAAGTTCTTCTTAATGTTTAGCTAGAATCCTCCCTTTTCATATGAATCCCTTGGTGTGAGTCCTAACCTCTGGAGCAGCAGAAAACAAACCTGCTTCATCTTCCATATTTGAAGATGGCTCTCATATCACCTCTCAGTCTTCTCTTCTCCAGGCTAAACATACACAACTCTTACAACCACTCCTCAGAAGTCTTGGTTTCCAGATTCTTGATCATATTGGTCGCTCTCCTCTGCATATGTTCCAGCTTGCAAATATCTTGTTTTAACTGGTGCCCAGAACTATTTTTTTAAAAAAATAATATTTATTAAGGTTTTGGAAGATTACAAAAATTGAAAAAAAGGAAAAGAGAAAAAGTGCAAAAACACAGAAAAATAGAAGCAATTAAGACAAAAAAACAAAACAAATCAATCCTTCCATATGTTATCTTTCATTTGCTTGTTTCCTTGACCTCCTCACACCTCCCTTTTTTGTATTCTAGTTCAGTTAGCTATTTCAGCAAATCCTTTCCCTCTTTATTTTTATCCTAATAATTTATCTTAATATAATGTAACTCTACATTCTCACCAATTAACAATCTATTTTTTCTTAATCTTTTATAACGTTTCTGCTAAAACCACGTAACTTCATTCCAACATCCTTCTAACATTCCTTAATTTTACAATGTTTCTGTAAATAAGCTTTAAATTTCTTCCAATCTTCTTCCACCAACTCTTCTCCCTGGTCTCGGATTCTGCCAGTCATTTCCGCCAGTTCCATGTAGTCAATCACCTTCATCTGCCACTCTTCCCGAGTGGGTAGTAACTGGTGCCCAGAACTAAACACAATACTCCAGGCATGGTCTGACCAAGGCAGAATAGAGCATTATTACTTCCCTTGATCTGGACACTGATGCAGCCTAGAATTGCATGATGTTTTTCTTTTCTTTTCTTTTGCTGCAGCATCACAAGCCAGGTATCCCCATCTTATATTAGTGCATTCCTGCCTAAGTATAGGCCTTTACATTAGTTGAAATTCATTTTGTTTGGGTCCAGTTCTCCAATCTGTTAATCTCCAATTTGCTATCTGAAAGACTGTGCACGCAGTTTTATATTTTTAAAGATGGCTTTTTAGATCAGCAATAATATTGTCCAATGATATTCTTTGTTGTGAAGCTTTGCCCTCCACTTTTCTCTCTCTCTTTTTTGCAGATTAAGAAAGAGTTCAACTTCAAAACAAGACCAAACAAAGCCCCACTGTCTAGTAACAGAGCAGTCAAACATCTATCAGAACCTGTGGCAAAAGAATGGTAGGATTTATTATTTTCATAATGCAGAACCAATCTGGAGGAGTATATACACTTCCAGAGTGCAACATTTACTTTTACCAGCAATTGCCTGACTGCCTTTTTTCCATATCATGCAGGGAATATAGTCCCTCAAGTTATAGTTATTACTCAAATATAAGCATTGCCCAGAGGTTGCTGGTGTGGTGGTCACCAGGAGAATTTCAGGATGAATGGAAACTTATTTAGAATGTTGGGATATATTCTGATGATGTTGACGTGGCTAGAAAGTTATAGAAAGAGTGGATTACTGCAATGCACTCTATGTAGGGCTTCATTTGCTCCTGATCTGAAAGCTGCAGTTGGTGCAGAATGCTGCAGCACAATTGCTGGCTAGAGTGCGACCCTGTCATCTTATAACACCCCTGCTCAGAGATCTACACCAGTTGCCAATCTGCTACTGAGCAAAGTTCAAAGTGTTACTAATAGTATACAAAGCCCTTAACAACTTGTCTCCTTATGAGATCACCTTGCCCACTCAACACGCCCACTCAGCCACTTTGATCAGTGGAACTGGCAGTGCTATAGGTGCCACATAACACCTACATTTGTATGAACTTGAGTTTTTGTTTTTTTTGTTTTAGTGTGGCAGCATCTACCCTTTGGATTTGTACTGGCTGCTGATTGCAGAGCCAAGTTCAAGGTGTCACTACCGATTGGGAAGACCCTGTTCAGCTCTGGACCTGGTTACTTGAGAGGCCCCCTTAACCCTTATACTCCTAGTAAAGGTAAAGATAAAGGGACCCCTGACCATTAGGTCCAGTCGCAGACGACTCTGGGGTTGCGGCGCTCATCTCGCTTTATTGGCCGAGGGAGCAGGCGTACAGCTTCAAGGTCATGTGGCCAGCATGACTAAGCCGCTTCTGGCGAACCAGAGCAGTGCACAGAGATGCCATTTACCTTCCCACAGGAGCGGTGCCTATTTATCTACTTGCACTTGACGTGCTTTCGAACTGGTAGGTTGGCAGGAGCAGGGACCGAGCAACGGGAGCTCACCCCGTCGCAGGGATTCGAACCATCAACCTTCTGATTGGCAAGCCCTAGGCTCTATTGTTTAACCCACAGCGCCGCCCGTGTCCCTTATACTCCTAGTAGGTCACTAGTTTTTTTCCAGGAGGGATTCTCTTTCATGTTCCCAATATACCAGAAGACCGCTCCACAGTTAACTCGGAGCAGGGCTTTCAGTGTGGCTGCCCCTGTCTAGTAGAACAGCACTCGTGCTGAGATATGACAGGCACTCACAAGCTGTACCTTTCCAGAAACAAATGAAAACACATTTGTTTCAGCAGGTTCTTCCAGCCGGTTGTGAAGGTCTCTGGTTTAGGTGTTTCATTTTGTATTATTTTGAAACCTCTTCAAACCTATCTTCAGTTGTGTTTTATAACATTCTTTTTAAAAAACTGTTTTTTTTAGCTGTTTTTTATGGTTTGTCTGCAAATCACTTTGAGACATATATGAAAGGGGAGGAAGGGTTGTAAATAAATAAATAAATAGCTAGTAGCCTTGATGCTAGATTATTGCCATGTGCTCTATGTGGGGCTGCATTTATGCTTCATCTGGAAGCTGCAGCTAGTGAAGAATGCAGCATCGCCGCTTGTGTCTGCATTTCATCAACACAGAAGAACAAAAGCAGAGTCCTGCTGGATCAGGCCAGTGACCCAGCTAGTCTGGCACCCTCTTCGCACAGTGGCCAGCCAGATGCTCCCAAAGGAAGTCCACAAACAGGACTCAACCACAAGAGCACCCTCACCTCCTGTGATTTCTAGCAATTGGCATTCAGAAACATCACCATGGAGGTCATTGTCATTGCCAGTTGAGGTCTTGGTGGCTTGGTGCGTCTATTTGCAGCTATGGCTGTTTCACCAGCTACGACCCTTTTTGGAAAGAGATGACTTGGCCATGGTGCTCCATGCTCTTCCATACTGCAATGCGCTCTCCATTTAATTGCTTCCAGCAATTAAAACTGAACATTGCAACAGATGCCTTGAAAATCTTTAGGTAAGATTTCCAAAAGTACAGCTATAAAAGGACAAATTAATAGATGTTAGCAATACCTTGCAGTTGTACTTTTGGAAATCACTTGCTCCGGTACAATTTAAATCCTCTCTCTTTTTTTGCTCCCCAACATCTGGGACTGTGAGGATGTTTATGAGATGTAGTAGAGGCACTGTGTGGCAGTTGAATGCTTCAAGGGGGATATGTTCAGGATTGTGATATTCCTGGCAGGCACCTGCTGTGGTATTTCTGTACCTAGAGATTCCTCATTAGCACCAGGTGTCATAACGATCATATGAATGTTGTCAATCACTATTTTTTAAAAAAAATAAAACACCCAAAACAACTCTTTAAAAGCAACCCACGCAAGGAAATCAATTGCTCCTTGATTATTATTATTATTATTTTCAGAATTTGGTAGCTCTAGGCAGGTTCATCAGAATTTCAGAAGCATCCTAGAACAGAGCCAGAGCAATCCTATACATGTTTACTCCAGGGAAAGCTCCACAGTGTTCAGCAATGCTTACTCCCTTGTAAGGGTCTTAGGATTACCATCTTAGAGACCCATTGCACCATTTAGTCGGTTTTAAGTAACTGCATGTATAACTCCTTATTGCTCCAGTGACTTTATTCATAGACTGCTTGCAGATATGCTATACTTAAACTTATTAATCTATAAGCTGATTCTGTCCTAACATTATCCAGGCATCAGTAATGCTTGACAGAGTGTTGTAGGCACTGCCACTTCTTCAGCCATGGCAATAACTCCAGCCTGGGGACAGGTGTAACTGATCTTTGGTATACTTAATGATGGCAGTGAGTCCAGTTTGGGCTCCAGTAGACCGGGAGCCCGTGCAGCTCCTCCCAGAACACCCCATGTTGGGGCTTTCTGGAAGCTACCCTCAGTAGGAAACCCACCACAAAATGAGCTGCTCCATACCGGAGGACTGATGCCACCATTGCTCCTTGGGCAAAGACTATGGGGATTGCTTTGGATTGGGCAGGATGCCCTCCAGGCGTTGATGGACTACAACTCCCATCACTTCCAATGAGTATTGGCCAATGATCAGGGATGATGAGCCTTGTAGTCCAAGAACATCTAGAAGCCACTACATTGGTAACCTCAGGATTAGAGTGTCAGACACGGACTGGGAAGAGCCAAGTTCAAATCTCCAATCTGCCATGAAGTACAGTGGGTGATCTTGCACCAGTCATTCACAGGGTTAACACACTAGTGAAAACTTCACAACAAGTGACTCTTGATATAACTTTATATTCAATTGCATCAGAAAGTATTTATTTATGCAGTGCACGGAAAACCCAGCCAGATGGGTGGGGTATAAATAATAAATTGTATTATTATTAAAATTGCTCTGATAGGAGGCAATGATGACCACCAACCTAGATGGCTCAGAGGATTAGACAAATTCATAGAGGAGAAGGCTATCAATGACAACTAGCCATGATAGCTATGCTCAGCCTCCAGAAACTGTAATGCTTCTGAATACCAGTTGCTCGAAATCACAGGAAGTGAGAGCACCCTTTGCTCAAATCCTGCTTACTGGTTTCCCAGAGGCATCTGACTGGCCACTATGAGAACAGGAAGCTGGACTAGATGGGCCATTGGTCAGATCCAGCAGCTGCTTGCAACATTGAAACACAACACTAAAAGCAGCCTTATGAAAGCCCTGCCCATCTTCATGTGCCACACTCTACAAAATGCCTCCTTGTAGATTATTCTGAACAACTTTACTCATTAGTAAGCCTGCTTGTGATGACTTAAGATATGAGTTGATTAAGTGAAGCATTTCGAAAGAAAGGTAGAGGAATGCATCCATGAGTGCTGTCCTTTGGACAGCTATAGTATTATTATTAATAATAACCTACATGTGCTGTAACCTAGATTCTGTTTTTTATTTCATAACCCTGTGTTTGTGGACTGGGGTTGACAATTGGCTGACCACTGCTCCTGATTATCTCCCCGTAGCATATACGTATTCTCCCAAACCCCTAAATTGTATTTGGACAAAGAATAATTGAGCATCGGACAGAATAACAAATGCCATGGTCAAGTTTGCTTTGTGGGTTTATCGTGTTGTATTAACATGATAGAAATATGAATACTTAAATCTTATCTCAGGTATAGTTTATAACTGCATTAATCATTTACTGTATTATATATTTTTCATGTCACTAAGAAGATTCAATTTTCCAAGAGCAGTCAGCGAAAGCACTTTAGATAAGTTAAATGCATTGCATTAAACTCTTCCAATGTAGCTTTTTTCTGAGAGATTTTGCATGCGTATATATATATATATATATAAAAAATATCACAATGTATTTTCCATGTTTGGAGAAATCAGATAAATGAGGTTACAAAGTTTGGTACTTAGTAGATAGATCCAATCAGATAGGCCGCTTTCTCCTACAAAAGTATGTTGGCCCCCCCTTTATAGATTTTTAAGTACTCTCAAAAGGAGGATTAGAAGAGCAATTGGAAAGGCAAAGAAAATATTCTGGAGAAAAACTGGAAGAGAATGAGTGTATTATGTACATTATTTCATTTTGATTAGTACCTTATATAAAGCCTTTGAGCATTTTAGTTCTACACAAGGCAGACAACCAAAATGTAGAAATAATCAATGATGGAGGAAACCGTAGGAATATAGAAAGCTGCTTTACACTGTGTCAAGCCATTGATTCATATAACTCAGTTTGTCTACACTGGCTTGGTAGAATCTCTCCATGGTTTTAGGCGGAAGTCATTCCCAGCCCTGTTTGGATGGAATCAGAGACCTTTTGCATGCAAGGCCTGAGCTATGGTCCTTATGAGAAATGGGTGCAATCCCAGTCAGGATTTGTGGGCCAGCATTTCCAAAGGTAATCATGAACTGGGTCTTCAAGATCACATGAAGGTGGAAGCATGTTTAAGTGTAGGCTGCAAGGCTTTTAACAAAGATAAAAGTTTTATGTAGAAGAAGTAAAGAGTAGTAATTCTTAGGGAAAGGGCTTAAATGTACACAGCAGCATCCCTCCTGGAGAAAATAGGTAAAGGTAAAGGGACCCCTGACCATTAGGTCCAGTCGTGGCGGACTCTGGGGTTGCAGCGCTCATCTCGCTTTATTGGCCGAAGGAGCCGGCCTACAGCTTCCGGGTCATGTGGCCAACATGACTAAGCTGCTTCTGGCAAACCAGAGCAGCGCACGGAAACACCATTTACCTTCCTGCTGAAGCGGTACCTATTTATCTACTTGCACTTTGATGTGCTTCTGAACTGCCAGGTTGGCAGGAGCTGGGACTGAGCAATGGGAGCTCACCCCGTCATGGGGATTCGAACCACCGACCTTCTGATCGGCAAATCCTAGGCTCTGTGGTTTAACCCACAGCACCTGGAGAAAATACAGATGAGTTAAATCCAGTGGTTCCCAAAGTGGGTGGTAGGATTACCTAGGGGACACTTAAAGGCAAGAGGGCAGCAAGGGAGTTCTGGGGCCACCCATTGCGGAACCACTCGTGCACTGGTTTACTACCTTAGACATTATTTTGCATACACTAAAGGAAAAAGCAGAAACTAGCTATGAATCAGCACTTCAGAAGGTCCTATCAAACAAAGGTACGGAACGCAGTGTGAGTGTGCGAGCGTCTGTTTTCCATCTCTTCACTGAAGTCAAGAGGTTATTTTTCTTTCAACCTCCACACTTCTGGACTTCATAATCTTCCTGTGACAGTCTCCTGCTTGTTGACGAATGGTGAGGATCCTTGCAGCAGCCCCGGCATACATATGCATGGGGTCATATCGGCGGTACATGACTTCTGCAGCGATTCTGAATGAATATTGTGATTAGAAGTGAAATAAACCGGTCCATGGCAAACTTCCCTTCCCTCAGACTACTGGTAGGTTTGCAAGTCCATTTCTTCAGAAAGGAGCTTAATAGATTTCCCCCTCCGCCTCCCTAGGCAATGCCCATGCTACGTCTCGCCTTTCGAAAGCCAATTGCTATACTGAAAATGTTCGTGCTGTGATATTACTACATGCTGTAAAACTTGATGGTGGTGATTGCACAGTTGCATCTGGGCCTGGCAGCTCTCTGGATTACATTTTAACCCCTCGCTTGTCACACCAAGAAGACGTTTCTGCATTAATTACCTGGCATGTTTACCATCCTATCAGGGTTTAGCTGTAGACCGGTGGTTCCCAAACTTGGGGGGCATCCCCCCTTTGGTTCCACAGACTCATATCCAATGACCCCATCCTTCCCTATAAAAAAGCATTATTCGGAATAGTGGTTTGCACGACCCACAAAGGAAGATAACAACACAATCACATTCAAAACAGTACCAATTAATTGCACATTTATTCAAAATCCAGTTATTTAGTGTAATTGATTCAACAAAACTTGGGCAGTGATACCAGCTTTTCAAAGTCTGATAGGCATTTGTTCCTCCAGCGACCCCCTGCTGCCCCTTTGCCTCTTAGACCCATCTTAGGTAATCCCGTCAAGCCCCCCAGGGGTGTTGCCACTCACTTAGGGAACAACTGGCGTTGACTGTCTCTAGCATAGTGTGAACACTGGTGGGATTTGTGCTGCATTCAGCTGCCATTATGGTCCATGGACCAATGTCACAAAAACAAATGATGGATTTGTTACCCATTGGTTACCAGCTAATGGCACCCCAGCATGGATATAAAGTAATTTTGTTTTTAGAGAGAGAGAGAGAGAGAGAGAGAGAGAGAGAGAATACTTTTCACATTTCTCTCTCTCAAAGCTTTTCAAAGGGGCCAGAGCTTTCTCAATCTTTGATGTGGCAGCCCTTTAAATATCTGAAGATGGCTATCATAAAAGCTCTCAGTCTTCTCTTACCCAGTCTAAACATGCCCGATTACCTCAACCCTTTCTTTACAAGGCTTTTGACAGAATCAAAATGGCTTCAACTTGTTGTTTATGATTAACTGGAGTGACTTAAAAAAAGAACAAAGGACGTTTTCCAACATGGCAGGCAGACTTGAGATCATGTTTGTACTTGGCAAGTGAAGCATTTTCCAGAACTTTGGACTCTTACCTCACATTGTGGTGTGAGTATCTTGCTCTGTAAGAGAAGCAATTCAATGTATCTGATCTTTGGGTCTACATTTGGCAGTTTAAATCAGCAGCATGTGTGCCCTGGTTGTGGCTCTCTGAAAGTGGCTGCTGTGGCTTGTTCAGACCTTAAAGACTCCCCGTTTTCTCTGGTGAAGTTGAACAAAGGTCATCATCAAGAAGGATAACTTTTTTAAAAAAAAAGTGTGCTGGGGAGAAGGAATCAAAGCAGCAGGCCATAGAACAGAAAGGTGACACGCTCAGGCACAAATCAGCCCATAGTCACAAAAAGTGCCAAAAAATAGCAGATCACAGCTGTGCACAGCAGGACAGAAAACATTAAACACATGTTAAATAACAAATAGGAGACTGAACTAGCGCTAAAAGTGGACCCTACTCTGAATAAATAATGTAAAAGTATTCCTTAATGAGGTTGTGGGATGGCCTGGGTCATGTGAAAGCGACTAAATTTATAGGAGAAAAAGAAAAGAAAAGAGAGAGTCATGATTTTTAGCTCTCACTTTCAAGGGAAAATTCCCATGTGATGAGGTGCATCAATAAATATTTGCCTCCATCATTTTCTTGCAGTGCATGCTGCTGGAATTGAGAAGTGCTGTTTTTAGCTCAGAACAAAAATCAAGCTACACATTTGAATCAGCTAAGAACTGCTTAGCATTCCCTTGATGGTCCTCCTCACTGTCAGTGGAATTGCCTCATTCTGACACCGTACAGGAACATAGGAAGCTACCTTAAGAACACAAGAAGCTAAGAAGAGCTTGCTGGATCAGATCAATGACCCATCTAGTCCAGTGTCCTGTTATCATGGTGACCAGATATCCCTAAGAACCTAGAAATCTAGACAGAATAACTGTGGACCTGGAGATTCCATAAGAAGGTAGAAGAAGGTTGGATGAGGCCAATGGCCCATCTAGTCCAGCATCCTGTTCTCGCAGGGGGAAACCAGAGGCCTGTGGGAAACCCACAAGCAGGATGCAAACCCAAGAGCACTATCCCCTCCTGTGGTTTCCAGCAGCTGGTATTCAGAAGCAAGGCTGCGTCCAACTGTGGAAGCAGAGCATAACCATCAACAGCTTTTCCTCCATGAATTTGTCTACTCCTCTTTTAAAGCCATCTAGGCTGACAGCCATCCTTGCCTGCTGTAGGAGCGAGTTCCATAGTTTCAACTATCTGCTGTGTAAAGAAGTGTTTTCTTTTATCTGTCCTGAAAGCTTAATTGGATGCCCATAAGTTCAAGTGTTCTGAAACAGAAAGAAACACATTTCTCTATCCACTTTCTCCATGCCATGCATAATTGAACACGTTTCTGCTATGTTGCCTCTTACTCGTTTTTCTCTAAACTGAAAACTCCCAAACACTGGAGCCTTTCCACATAGGGGTGTCACTCCACCCTCTTGGTCATTGTGGCTGCCCTTTTCAGAACATTTCTCAACCATTCTCTTGATGGTCCTCGTGTGGGATTGTGTCGTTCTTACTTAATGTAGAAAGGTAGGAATCTGCCTTCTTTGGGGCCAGACCCTTGGATCCATCTCCCTCCACATTATCTGCACTGGATGCATTGACTCTCCAGGATTCAGGACTATGGACATTCCCAGCCCTGCTAGGAGATGCTAGAGACTGAATTTGGGACCTTCTTCATTCAGAGCAGATGCTCTACCACTGAACCACAGTCCTTCACTTTAGTTACATGAAGGATATGTCTGTGCATTATGATGATGATGATGATGACACCACTCATTAAATGTTTGAGCTGGTCTATATCTAACATCCTTTTAAAAAAGTAGAGGGACGCTGACCATTAGGTCCAGTCGTGGCCGACTCGGGTTGTGGTGCTCATCTCGCTGTATTGGCCAAGGGAGCCGGTGTACAGCTTCTGGGTCATGTGGCCAGCATGACTAAGCCGCTTCTGGTGAACCAGAGCAGTGCATGGAAACACCGTTTACCTTCCTGCTGGAGCGGTACCTATTTATCTACTTGCACTTTGATATGCTTTGAACTGCTAGGTTGGCAGGAGCAGGGACCGAGCAACGGGCGCTCACCCCGTCGTGGGGATTCCAACCCCCGACCTTCTGATCGACAATTCCTAGGCTCTGTGCTTTAACCCACAGCGCCACCCATGTCCCTTTACCTCATCTCAAAAAGGATATTGCAGAGATAGAAAAGGTTCATGAAAGGGCAACCCCAAAGGGCTCCCTTGGAGCTGTCCATGGTCCTGTAACTTACGGGCCAACTTTTGCCCTGACATTTTCTCCAATGGATCTGGCACTGGACCAGAATGTGACATCAGGCTAGTGTCCTCTTGTATGCTTTAATGCACCCTGGGCATTGATGGTACATTTATCACTCCCTCTAATTCTGAACTTGGTGCCTCCTGTGCTAACACAACTGGAGCCAAATTGGGGCCACCAGCAAACAAGAGGGAAGCATCAGTATATCCAGGTGAATCCCTAGCTGTGTGAATCTGCCCAAACCTCAAATGAAGGAGGACATGCTCCAAAAAGGGAAAGAAATATGCATACCATGCGGACATGAGGATTCTCAGTGGGTGCCAGGAGCCTTGGAAGGATGGATGTCAACTGGGGGGGGGAGTGGGAAATGGTGGGTTAAGTGGGGGAAAGTGATATGGCTTGCTTGAGCCTCTAACTGCTTATGTTACCCCAGAAAAACATCAGGATGCAGAAGAACACTGTTCGCATTCTTTCAAACCAGCAAACAATGCAGATTTACTGAGACCCAAAAATCTGATCATGCTTAAGATGCTGTTCTTGCAGCCTACATGGGGTGAAAGCCATGCTTGATGACATACAGTAATTGTGTCAACCCAGCTGCACCTTGTAGAAACTGTTCACTTAATTTTGATCCAGAGACCATTGTTTAGTGTCCAGTCTGACAACCAATATGGCTGTCAAGAGTGGATAACTCTGTAACTAAGCCAGTGTGGTGTAGTGGTTAAGAGCGGTAGTCACGTAATCTGGGGAACCGGGTTCGTGTCTCCGCTCCTCCACATGCAGCTGCTGGGTGACCTTGGGCCAGTCACACTTCTTTGAAGTCTCTCAGCCCCACTCACCTCACAGAGTGTTTGTTGTGGGGGAGGAAGGGAAAGGAGAATGTTAACCGCTTTGAGACTCCTGAAGGGGAGTGAAAGGCGGGATATCAAATCCAAACTCTTCTTCTTCTTCTTTGGGCAGGGATCTGCCACCTTTGGCGATTGACTTTGCTTTCCTCCTATTTCCTTCTCTTCCACCCCCATCCCCGCTTTTCTGTATGGTTAAATGGATTGAAATTATTATTATGTATGTTTTGTATTTTATGATATGTTGACTTTGTTGTAATTTATTTTTTTTAATTGAAGCCAGTTTGAGGTCTGAATGACATAAAGTGATATATAGGACTTCTAAACAAACAAGCAAACCAACAACTGTACTCCATGAGCTCCAGCTGGTGTGGCCAATGGTCAGGAATGACAGTAGTTGTGGTATGACAACATCTGGAAAGAGACAAGTTCCAGTGGTGGCTGGTGCCCTTTGGGACTGGTAGGATGGAAGGCAGGGAGACCAACAGTAGGTGGCACCAGAGCCAATGAGAGGCAGAGCCAATTCATTCTAGTTTTGTTCCCATCCTTCTCCTCCTCCTCCTCTCTGCTGAGTTCTACAAGGGCAAGAGAAGGCAACCAGAGAGAAGGCAGCAGCTGACAGGCAGCTCCACCCACTGAATTAGTTGTGAGTAGGAAGGTTGGGAAGTAGGAGTGGCTGAAAGCAGACTGAGATTGGTGGGGCAATGCCTCGTTCATCCTAACGGAACAGCCTCTACAGACACACGCCCTACTTCTGCTGTAGTAGTGTGGGGGTCTGCATCTTGTAGGGTAATTTTCCCTTGGTACAGAGGCTCACACCAAACTCCGAACTGGCTAGACTTTATTCAGTAGTGCATTACCAGACAGAATCTGTGATAGCATTTCCATTAGGAGACACAATATAGACAAATGTACATCATCTGAGCTGTTCATTCCCCTGCTCAGTCACCTTCTGCCACCCCTACACTTCACCATCTCTCATCCAACCACAGTCCATGATATGTAACTTACTCAGCCATTTTGTTTTTTAACAAGAACCTTTCTTATATCTTATATGGAGTGGTTTTAATGATCAGCTCCTTTAATGGGTTCTTACTAGTCAGATTCCATTCTTGTGTGTGTAACTCAGGTCTCACTAGTAATGGGCCTAACATTTGGAGAGCACCAAATTGGGAACAGCTGCACAGGGGAGTAATCCCATTGAACACAATAGGACTTACTTCTGAGTAAAAAGGCACAGAATTACACTGCATAGCAGGTGAGATTTCTTGGGAGATGAGTGTACAAAAAGGGGTGAAAAGACTGAGGCGGATCATGCCCACTAACAGCTATATCACCTGGGATTATTCTGTATTTTGAACCAGTTTGTCTCCTCCCAGAGATCCCCCCCCCCACTTTTAGCAACCCACCTGATCTTCTAACAGCAAATGTAGTAAAGGAGGCACTTTTGTTAGACAATAAGATGTTTTCCTGGAAATAAATATGACACCATCACTGCAGACAATAAAACAAGAAGCCTTTATAGATGATTCCAAGATTAGGGCCCCTCAGAATGGCCTGAAAGGTTAACAAAACACTAATTTTGATTTTTATGGTGGAGCTCTTTGCTAATTTCTCTGAGTACCATCTTTACAATTCTTGGACTGCCAAAAATTGTAACGTCAACGCTGAAGAGGTTAATGAAATTACAATCGAAACACAGCCCTAATGGAGATAAAATTGCCAGCTGAGATAGTTTATTGCCGATATTTATTTAGATCCTATAAGTGTTAAAAGAGCTCGCTTCCCTCTACTTTGATTTTGCAGTAAAGTTTTTTTGCCCCTTTCCCCCCCTCCCATCTAATATTCCTTCTCTAACTCTTCCAACGTGATTCATTTCTCCCAACGTGATTCATTTCTTTAAGATCTTGTTTTATTTTTAAGTCATCAATTACTCAAACTTTGTTGGCCTATCTATTCTCTGCCATCTGGACCCCATACCTTATTTTAAAGCATGTTCAAATAATGACAACCTTCTTTTCTCAATTAATTTATGGGCTGCTGGGACCATTTTTCATTTGTTATCATGGACTTCCATTTGATCTCTCATATCTTCCTTCTGCATCTGCAACCATAGTGTATAAATCTTCCTCTCAAGCATTGTCCTGGTGTCCAAGATATATAGGTATAACTCCCTATTAGTTCCACAAAACTGACCTTAATTTCTAAAAATGGTATCAGATGTGAATAAAGTTTGGTAAGATGATTTGTTTTGATTTACTTTGTACCACTTATCTTTGAGTTTTCGCCTTACTTTTCTTTTATCGAATTTAGACAGTATAGTCTTGCAAACCCAGTTGCATGTTTATCCATTACTTTCCTGCCAACGTTGTTCCTTGGAGAGATTGGAGTGCAAGATTTTGGTTGCTAGGAATAATAAAGTAGTCTGCGGACATTCGAAAGATTCCACCCTTCCCAGCCCCCTGTGACCTGCTGGAGACTAAGCCTTATTGGATCTGTCCTGCCGTCCCAACACCTTCGTGGGCTATTTCAATTGTTTGAGGCTACTGCAATTAAAGCGGAAAGGGTTTTGCAAATTGCAGTGGAGCCAGCGAGGGAAATGGGTTACTTTTTATATTGTTTTGTTGACAAAGGATAAAGACAGGAAAGTAAAACAGTCTTCCAACAAGTAGGGCAAGCCAAAGGACGAATGTATATAATTTCTCTCCCCCCTCCCCTCCCTCTCCTTTTCTCAGGCTGCAGTCCTGCACAACTTACCATATTTTTTCGTGTATAACACGGAATAAGACAACCCCTATTTTCTGAGACCCCAAATTAAGGAAATGGGGAGACATTGCCCAGAGTTGTTAAGCCTTTTTTGGGGGGGTTTCCCAGAGATATTGAGCTTTTGGGGGGAGGATTGCTGACATTCTCTCACCCGCCTGGCTGTCGCTGCCAATCGCACGCCTCGCCAAAGCCAATCGTCTGCCCTCTCGCCGCCAGCAGCCGCTAATAGCCCACCCAATTGCCACAGCAGCAGCCAATCATCAGCAGGCCTTGCTGCAGCCACCAGTCACCCACCCAATCGCCCATCACCCCTCTGCACTATCCATGTATAAGACGACCCCCAATTTTAAACTTTTTTTAGAATAAAAAAGCATCATCTTATACACGGGAAAATACGGTAATTCTGCTTGACTCCAATAGGGATAGATCAGTCTATATCTGCCCCATGCCAGTTTTTCCTATGCTCAATCTTAGGTCTGTTCCAGCTTTCGTATGTCTGTTTTTATACATATTTTTGGTGTTTAAAAAAGCATGGAAAATTCACATTTAAACTGCATGCAACTTGCATGCATTTTGTATACATTTTATAGGCAGTCTCCCCCTAAAATATACATTTCCCCATTCTTTTCAATGCATTTTTCGTCAAAATAATCTTTTTTCTGTACTCCAGAAAAATAAACATTTCTTTGCATATTTTTTGACAACAAAAGTACACTGCAAAATCTGGAGCAAAGCATAATCCGATTGATAGCTGAGTTTTGATCTGCAAATAAGTGCAGATACTTCAGATGGTTGGCTTAAAAACGTGGATCAAATGAATTTCTTCTCCATCCCTCGAGTCCTCTGGCATTCTATGGACTCTAACAGTGTACAGGATTGTAGCTTCCCTTTCCAGGGGAGTGGGGAGGGGAGGAAACCCTATAAAAGGAACAAAAGCCCTTCTAACTTTGTGTGTGTGTTGTGCTTTACGTCAACTGACTGGTCCAAATGAAAGAATGCTAATTAAGGAGGGTTGGGGGGGGGGAGCCTACAAGCAGATGTTTATTAACACCTCTTAGGTTCAGGGTATTTGGCTTGTGTGCAGTTTTTGTGGACTGATTTGAGAAGGGAAACACCTTTCCTGGAATAATAGCCAATTATAATCGCCGGCTTCATCTGTTTTTCTTTCATCTGGCAACGGTGGCGGCGGGGGGAGCGGGGGAAAGCAAAGGAAATAAGTCCAACCGATTGCATTGTAGATATTAATTCCGCACATCATTTGGTACATATTATTAATAATAAATATATTGTAATATCCAAACGGCAGATTCCGAGGCCATTTGCTTTACGGCGACTTCCTCCGTTATTAGTTTATCATGTGCCAACGTTGTTAACCTGTTTCGGTGCAGCTTGCCACAGAGCCTGTGTCTTTGCCAAAGCGGCAATGCATCACTTTGATGCCCCTCAAACCCACTGAAAACAGGAAGCACGGCTGCCGGGCCCCAGCATGGCGACTCCATCCCAGGCCTCCGCTTCAAACTGTGGAGCCATAAAACTGAATAGCGCAATATAAAACTCCATGTTTCATAAGACAAATATTGCTTTACGCCTTCGTGTCTCTTGCACTATGTTAACTGTAGGAAGAAATGGAACACAGTTTTAGTGACCCCCTGGGACACATAAAGGCTATTTCTGAGTCTGAATCTTGCTGTTTAATTTAATCATTTATTATATTAATATTCAAATGGGCTGCATCTTATTAGCTACTGCAAAGATGTTAGTATGTCTGAAATAAATACCTAATTATGCTTAGGAAGAGAGAGGTTCTAAAGACTTTTGTACATTCCTGCTAATACCACAGTTCATTTTCTGGGTGTTTTCTTTTTTCTCCCTCTGAAGAAATCCGCAATATGAGTTTATTTTATTTTTTTCCATTTTTAAAAAACAAAAGAATAAAAACTCAAGGATCGCCTACGTTCTGGTGAAATTAAAAGCCAGAGAGATGCTTGTTTGTACGAGGTGTTCCAATTCCTTCCCCCACTGTATTCAAGCCCGTGAGTTATCCTTTTGCAAAGTGACCAGTGCTCTCAACTCAATAACACATTAATAAATATAACGGCTTTAACCAAATGACCATGAAATTAAGTATGTTCCTATTAAAATTAAACAAATGGATCTGCTTTGGAAAACACATCTTTGGATTGGACACTGTTATGTTTTAAATATATTGTCACTGCTGGCGGGGGGTAGAAAGAGAAAGGGAAAAAAAAACATTTTCTCTCCCTCTTCCAAGAAAAAACTAGTTTAATTGTAGAGTGCCTGATTTCTACCCCTTTTGAGTGTCAGCGTCTTGGTGCGGTGGGGGGGGGGGCGGAATGGAGTTGAGCTCTGGGTCTGCAGAACAGACGTTTCCAAAAAGGAACCTAGATATCTGTCTCTTTTTCTCTTCTTGGTTCCTTCGTGGGATCCCACTTTCCCCTCTTCTTTCCCCTTTATAACAGTGAATTGACTGGCTGGCATAATACGCATGAACGAGGTCGACTAATTCTAAGCAAAATATATGCACTGCTGGGTCGAGAGCAATGTAGAAAAATTAGCTGCAAATGCAAAAGGAAAAAAAGGGGGAGTAGATACAGGATGGAACTGGAAATTACAAGTGACTGTCTCTCTCCAGCAGCAGCAGCAGCAGCCACACCATAGTCCCTGCCACTGTGCACGCAGTAAGTCCCCTTCACGAGAGGGTGCCAGCTAATGCACGAGGCAGTTTATTTCCTGAATGAATGCTGGAGCTAATAAAAGGTTAAAGGACAAAGAGTCCTGGAAGATAAACTCCCCATTTTATCTCTAAACACTGAAGTTCAGCTTATTGCAAAATGAGTTCCTCTACCCTGACCTGAAAATGGCCTCACCCCTTGACCTGGAACTGCCTTTGTTTTAATGCCACAACTGCCGCCTGTGCAGCTCTGACAAACTGGAGCTGCCCATTTTTGTGTAATTCTCCTCCGTGTTATTGACTTGCAAATGACCTAGTCTTTAGGCACTAGGCAGAAAGGGGTTTGAAGGGGAGGAGGAGGAGGCAGAAAGGCAGCCCCTTGCCTTCAAGGTTCAAGGTTTTGCTTCTACAACACACGAATGTCTTCGCATTTGCAAGCGAAGCTGAAAGCAGGCTGACTCCTGCTGGTCTTCCCCACCAATTGGCTTGAAAGTGTTAGCTGGGTTGCAGAGTTGCCTCCTTGTTTTTCCCCAAAAGCAACACCGGCTGTGGATTTTGAAGGCCTAAGATGCAGAAAATTTTTTACTCAGTTGACATTTAAAAGCGAACCTCCTCCCTCCTCTTTCTCCCCCTTTTTCTCTTCTTCCTCTTTATTTTTTTTATTTAAATCTCAACTTTTTCCCCAGACCAGGACTCAAGGGGTCTTAACACAAATTAAAACAACACAGATGAAATACAAAAAGTTAAAAACATATAAAAGTTACATGTTAAAAAGTAATTAAATTCTAGTAGAATTAAAGCAATATGGAAACCAAATCTATTAAAAAACACAGATATCAATAATAAAATAAAACAGCGCTTAAATCTCTTTCCTTCAAAAACAGTTCCTAAAGGCCTGGCAAAATATAACTGCCTTCATCTCCCTGTGATATCCAGAGCTCAGAAAACATGGATTGTTTGGCCTATAATTTGATCCCTTACTTGTTACTACTATCAATGGTTTAAACAAACAATAGCTCCTGGTGTTCAGCTATCAGGGGGAACTATGGTTGATTTAAAACCAAACATTACCCCTTCTAATGGCTGCAAAATAAGAGAAGAGGAGACTCCAAGGGTTGCAGTGGCTCATACTTCAAAGACATCCCAGATGGAATTTGGGAAAGGGCCGTGGCTCAATGGTAGAGTATCTGCTTTGCATGCAGAAGACCCCAAGTTCAATCCTTGATATCTCCAGGTAGGGCTTGGAGAACCCCAGCCTCAAATCTTGGACAGCTGCTTCTAGAAGGTATAGACAATCCTGAGCTAGATGGACCAAAGTTCTCACTTGCCATAAGGCATCTTCCTATGTTCCTATCCATTTTATAAAATGGTGGGATGTTCTGCTTCATGCTCATAACAGGCCTCAGTAGGCCAGAGTCTGCCTTTTCAAGTCACTACAACCATGCAAATTCCTCATGAGCATTTCCATCATTTAGAAAACCAAACCACTAAAACTCTCTTTCATTGCTTGGGCTTTCCCTGTGGCCTTATGCTCACTCAGGTTCTTGTGATTTGGGTTCTCAGTTACAAGAACAACAAAAAAGAGAGCCCTGCTGGATCAGGCCAAAGGCCCATCTAGTCCTGCATCCCAGTCTCACAACGGGCAGCCAGATGCTCCAAAGGGAAGCCTGGAAGTTGAGATGGACAAACTTGATAACTTTTACTTCTCTCCATTTCTCATTTTTCCAATCTTATATCAGCTTCACCATATTTCTGCAGCAAAAAAGAGGGGGAAATCCTCCTAAAAGTAAGCCAATATTTTAGTGCAAATAAACACTTTTTTTATATGCAGTTTTGACAAATATGGACATTTTTTGCAAGCTGCTGTCCTTAACGCAACACATTTTTGTATGCTCGTTTCACTAATATTTGCATTTTATCTGCACATTGTTTGGAGAACTGTATTGCAAAATTCAGAGAAGTATGAATTTTGAAGGATGGCTGAGTCTCGGTTTCCAGATTGTTAGAGAGTTAGTTAAATTCCACTTGAAATGCCAACTAAACGGATTTTCCCTCAACCACAACCTGCAAGCAGGATATGAGCGCAGTGACACTTCCCCATGATGTGATTCCCAGAAATTAGCATTCCATATTCTGCAGAAGCTGCTTTAACTGGTCTGGTATTCCAGACCACAGTGCAATTGCGGGACAGTCTAGGACTTTTTGATGGTTGTTTTATAATGTTTATTTTTACCGGACAAATTTACAGCCCACTTTTCAGCAATTGTCCTCAAAGTGGGTTGCAAATGAACTAAGATAAATGACCGGTAAATTGCAGCAGTAGAAATAAAACGGGAAATATTAAAAGATTTAAAAGAGCATATTGCAGTGCAATACGGTACATTGCACCTCAAAAGTACATACGTCCAGTAGCACATATGCATAGCTGCTTTCCAGGACACAGAAATAGAGGGACGATGGGGAGGTGGAGTTTGTGCATTTGTACCATGCCGGCCTCCCCACTGCAGTACCCTTCCTCTGGTAAGTGGCAGTGACTCAGTCGTCAGGACGTCAGGTAAGTGTCCCCACCCTTCACTTATTCTGAGCCTCAATGGGGCTTGTGCTCAAGGAAGTCAGTAGAAGATTGCAGCTTGAATTATAAAATGCTTGCCTGAGGAGAAAACTCTGCATCTCTTGAGGGCCACCTAAGACAAAGACTGCTGAGAGGTGGCCACTAACCTGTGGAGGGTGGTAAAAAGGTAAAGGGACCCCTGACCATTAGGTCCAGTCATGACCGACTCTGAGGTTGCTGCACTCATCTCGCTTTATTGGCCAAGGGAACCGGCATACAGCTTCCGAGTCATGTGGCCAGCATGACTAAGCCACTTCTGGCGAACCAGAACAGCGAACGGAAACACCGTTTACCTTCCCGCTGGAGCGGTACCTATTTATCTACTTGCACTTTGACGTGTTTTCGAACTTCTAGGTTGACAGGAACAGGGACCGAGCAACGGGAGCTCACCCCGTCGCAGGGATTCAAACCGCCAACCTTCTGACCGGCAAGTCCCAGGCTCTGTGGTTTAACTCACAGCGCCACCCGTGTCCCTTGTAGATGGTGGTACTCAAGGCTTTAATGCTGAGCATCACTACCTTGAATGAAGCCTAGAAACAAATCAAGTAGTGAAGCTGACTCCCTCGGAAGATGGCAGACTCTCCTTTGTTGGAGGTTTTGAAAGAGATCTTTTGGGGATCCCTTAGCAGGGATTCCTGCGTTTGCAGGGGGTTGGACTAGATGACCACCCGGGACTGCTTTCAACTCTACAATTCTATGATTCTAGGATCTGGTGCTGTGTGGGAACACCACACGCATGCAAACACAACCAGATTTGCATCTGCTTTGAATTTCCTTAAGCTCAAGCTGTCCTGTCTTTCCTCCATAGTAGTCCTAATCAAGTCAACAGATCAGCCTCCGAGTAAGTGGCCCTGTGGGGATGTCAGTGTCTGTGCTAACCTGGAAGAGGTACCTATGATTACCCCTCCTTCAGACAGACACGGCGTCAGCGTGAGAGTTTAACGACCGTGCCACTAAAAACACATATTCCTGGCATTTTAGGCCAGCCGTAAGGATGCGGAGGAAATGTTTTCCTCATTATTTGGATGTGCTGTTTGAATGTTGTGATCAGTGATTCAAAGCACATGATTCATCAGGAAGGCATTTGCTAAGGCAGACATGTGAGGAGCTGTCTGCCTCTTCAATCTCCCTGACAGGGCAAAAATGCTGATTTATAGTAAATCATTAAAATCTGCTTATTATGGTGCTGCTTGTTCCTTCTTCCCCACTTCAAGCCGGCATCTTGATCTGCATCATGTCTCTTGCAATTTTATACAACAGCTAGCAGTTATTTAAACCAGAGAGAAATGATCCTCTGTCTTTATTAGTGCATATGAAAGGATATTTTGTTTAAGGAAGACTAATTAAGAATGCAGACTCTATTTTCTTGCCCAGTTTAAGGGAAAGGAGGGAGGGGGCAAGATTTAAAACAGCTAAGCTCAAAGAATGGCTTCCTTAAAACAATAAGTTGACATAGATATTGAATATGTGTTTTGTTTTTCCTTATAAGAGAATAAAACCTACCCAAAATAGGCAACTCTTGCACATCCTATAATGTGAAACTATATATATATATATATATATATATATATATATATATATATATATATATGGTTTCACATTATAGGATGTTAGAATCACATGGCACAGCGTGAAATATCATGGAAATAGTAAATACTGGTGAAAATAGATAAGAAGTGATGTACTACTTGGGTAAAATCAGAGGCCTTTCCCCCCGACAGCTTTAAAAAGTTTTATTCTTGTTGTTAACTTTTTATTTTTCATTTTATATTCTGTAAACAAACCATGTACCAAAATAATCAAACACAAAAGAAAAAGATGTTTGTATTTTTTAAAGTTAAAAAAAAATTAATTTGACACCTAGGGACATGTTTCCTGCCATTGAATAACAAAGGAGTGAATAAGCCGACTCAAAATTAATCCATACAGCTCTGTCCTCTTAATAATATTAATTCCAGAGAACATTGCAGTGCATAATGCATTTTAAATTAAGTTGGAAAATGCATAATTTATATTTGTTTTATTTCTAAAGATACAGATGCAGATAGCATTCGAAACACACACAAAAAATGCAGGAAGGACAATTTTTGTCCATTGATGTGAAAGGGTGGGTGCCTTTACTTCTTCTGCTGCTATTGCTTAGAAGCACAAAAACAACAACAACCTGGTAGTATTTCTGGAGCTTTCCAAGAGGAGAACTTTAGCTGTGAAATATTACTGAGAAAAGATAAACACACTGTGTGGGGAGAGAAAATTATTTTTAACACACTGTGAAAGGAATATGTTTGTTTAAAATAGGGGGACGGCTGCTAATTCCTAATAAAATGTTCTCAGTTGGGTAATTACATATTGCCTTTGCCAAAAGCATCACCTGAGTTTCTGAGAGGCCATGACAGCAAAGACAGGGGGTGCCACATAAAGATATACGTGAGGCTGAAAAGATTCAGGAGGCCAACAACCTACTTGTATACATCTTTAAATTGTCAAAGGAAAAAGGAAAGAAGTTACAAGTAGTGTCTTAAAAACACACACAAACACTTAGGGCCCATGTACACTACACATCTCAAGTAGTATTGTATTACTCTGAGCAGTTGTGGTTTCTCCCCAAAACATCCCAGGATTTGCTTTGGGGTGCTGAGAATTGTTAGGAGGCCCTGATTCCCCTCCTGTATATCTGAAGGAGCGTCTCCACCCCCATCGTTCTACCCAGACACTGAGGTCCAGCACCGAGGGCCTTCTGGCGGTTCCCTCACTGCGAGAGGCCAAGTTACAGGGAACCAGGCAGAGGGCCTTCTCGGTAGTGGTGCCCGCCCTGTGGAACGCCCTCCCACCAGATGTCAAAGAGAACAACAACTACCAGACTTTTAGAAGACATCTGAAGGCAGCCCTGTTTAGGGAAGCTTTTAATGTTTGATGTATTACAGTATTTTAATATTTTTTTGGAAGCCGCCCAGAGTGGCTGGGGAAGCCCAGCCAGATGGGCGGGGTATAAATTATTATTATCATCATCATCATCATCATCATCATCATCATCATCATCACAGAACTACAATTCCCAGAGCTTCATGGGAAGAAGGTTTGGTTGTTAAGCCACTTTGAGAATTTGAGCGATTCCCCCACCCCCGATAAAACATATGAGTAAATGACACAGTGCAGACCATAAATGGGGCAGGCGCAGTGCCAAGTGTCAGCATGAAGGGGCACCAGCCAAAGTCCCACAAGCTAGGAGAGGGCCCATTGCTGATCTAAGCTAGTTTTTCATTTCTCAGTGCCTGGTGGCAGTAAAAATGAAGCCAGAGCATGAGGGAAATCAGGCTCTGCTGACTCCTGCAAGCTCACTCCCATTGAGAAATTTGAGATGATCCCAGGAGCTCATGCAACCATCTCAGGAGCCTCTGGGGTGAAGGTCTCCTTCCTTTTGGTGCCTCTCTCAAACTGGGAAATGGGTGATGGCCCCAGAGGCCCCTGTGATATCTTTGGAGCCCCTGGGGTGATGGTACATTTCCAAGCTTGAGAGATGCCCAGAGGGAGTGGAGCAAGCAATTCCCTTGGGCTCCAGAAAGCCCAAGAGAGGCTCTTCTCTGTGGCTTCTGCCAGAGAGAAATGCGAGCTTGCTTTGGAGGAGTCTGCAAGGTAAGAGGCTCACATTTCTGCCAGGATGGAGGCCTGGAAAAAGCAACGTGGCTCCTTTTAACATCCTTGGCATCACTAGTGCTGAAAGGTGCAGGTGTCCCTCCCAATGGGAAATTGCTCAGAGCCCTGGTAATGTAGGTCCAGATCAAGGGAAGTAATAAAAAGGTAAAAGTAAAGGACCCCTGACAGTTAAGTCCAGCCACAGACGACTCTGGGGTTGCGGCGCTCATCTCGTTTTACAGGCCAAGGGAGCCGGTGTTTGTCTGCAGACAGTTTTTCCAGGTCATGTGTCCAGCATGACTAAGCCCCTTCTGCCACAACGGAACACCAAAACCAGAGCAGCACACAGAAACACTGTTTACCTTCCCGCTGGAGCGGTACCTATTTATCTACTTGAACTTTGGCATGCTTTTGAACTGCTAGGTTGGCAGGAGCAGGGACTGAGCAACGGGAGCTCACCCCATCATGGGGATTCGAACCACCTAGACCACAGTACCACCCGCGTCCCAAGGGAAGTAATATTACTGCTCTATTCTGCCTTGGTCGGGCCCCATGTCCAGTTCTGGGCACTGCAATTTAAGAAGAATGTTGACAACCTGGAAGGTGTGAGAAGAAGGGCCTGGCAACTAAGCCTTATGTGGAAGAGTTGAGGGAACTGGGCATGTTTAGCCCAGAGAAGAGAAGGCTGAGAGGCTGTCACATGGAAGATGGAGCAAGCTTCTTTTCTGCTGCTCTAGAGGACCTGAACCAATGGTCTCTAATGACAAGAAAGGGGTCTCGGACTAAACATTAGGAAGAACTTTATGAGGATAAGAGCTGTTCCACAGTGGAATGGACTCAGGAGGTGAGGAAATCTCCTTCACTGAAGCTCTTGAAGCAGAGGTGGGATGGCTGTTTGTCAAGGGTTCTTTAGCTGTGATTTCTGCCTTGCTGGGACTAGATGACCCTTGGGTTCCCTTCCCACTTGACAATTCTATGAGTGGATAATTACGAGAGGGGTTATCCAATGGCGTAGCAAGGGTTGCTGGTGCCCAAGGTGGGCAGGCACACACCAGGGGTTCATGAGTTGGGGTGCAGGGGGTGAACGGAGCCTGCAGCACCAGCCCAGCCCTTGCCTTTGATGCTCCCAGAGCGACCCTCCACTGGAGCCAAGCAGGACTGCCCTGCTCTGCCTTCCCACCTGCACAAGGGGTAGCCTGGCCAGCCAACGCAGCCTTGGGAGATGAATCGCCCTGATGCCTGCGGGGCACCTGCAAGGGGGTACCTGGTTTGCACCCCCTCAAAATTGCGTGCCCAAGACCATGGCCCCACTGTGCCTCCCCAATGCAGCATAGGAAGAAGCAGGCTGGTTTTAGTTAGGGGCTCTAGGCCTAAACTGTGCTTCATATTAAAAGAAACAGTTATATTACTAAGTGAGTCTGACAATACCCATTACAGCAAAGTTGACGTCTGTGCAGCTTTGAACAGTGTTCCTGTTTGTGAGCACATATACAAATTGCAGGCACCATTTGAGACCATACAGGGAAGAGAGGGTTGTGGCCATGATGGCTATGCTTTGCCTTCACAGCTGGAGGCAGAAATGCTTCTGAATACCAGTTGCTGGAAGCCACCAGAAGGGCTATTGCTCCTGAGCTTGAATCCTGCTTGCAAGTTTCTCTTTGCAGAATCTGGTCAGCCATTGTGAGAATAGGATGCTAGGATGAATAGGATGGGCCACTGGCCTGATCCAGACGGCTCTTGTGTTCTTACAGTACGACTTCTTGTAATTGTGCGGCCTTCCGAATGGTGAGAGTTACACTATCAACCTAGCAGTACCAAAAATAAAAATATATATAATGGAATTATTGTAGGCTGATTCTCTCACATCTGCAAAGACTGGATCCATTCCATAATTTGATATATATGCGTAACAGGGGGAATAGTGTAAGTGACCCAAATGTAAAAGATATATTTACAATTATGCTTGCAGACAAATTTATGAACATGCCCAAGGCTAACACATTAATACAGAAACATCATGTCTCCCATTTGTGGAATTATCCTGTGGTTTATCTCAGGCAATGGATAGGATGGAGGAATACGGCTCGTACAATACTTAAGGAAAAAAAATGATAATCAGACACTTTAACACTTTTAAATCATAATGTTACATTACATTGCAACACCTTGCTTTTCTTACAACTCTTGGCAATTCTCTTCCCAAGAGACCATCATTCTTTCGAGAAAATAAGATATTTCATTTGGAACAATCCCGAAGAGAGTTCTTACACTCGAGGGCATTTTTTAATATAAGAAAAAAGACAATTTACACACAAGAGGATGGCTGTTGATGCGATAATTGAGAACCACTTGGTGAAAATGTCTTTTTCTTTCCACAATTACTGCTTTTGGACTCTTTTTCCCCCCTCTTCCCCCTCCCCCTAGAAACAGGGGGGGGGAATAAGCTGCCATTTCAGGAGGTTGCAAAAATAAATAAATCTGCACATAGAGAGGCTGCAAAATTTTTTTACAGAGGTCTAGACAAAAAAATATGTAAACTTTTTGCCCAAGCTCCACCCCTTTCTAGATCAGATGAAAGCCTGCTCTTGGATCTCAGAAGCTTTAATGCAAAAGTTCACTAAAAATGTGATTTTATATGGTTCAGCCCACAGTCTTGATTCAAAATGGTGTCCAACAGTATTTGAACACAGATGAATAGCTGTTCTTTGACCTCAGGAACCACCATGTAAAATTTGGTTAAGACATCTGAATAGGTTCCAAATGCATAGTGAACAAGCAACTTTCAAAAATAAATAGTGGATTGCGGAAAAATGTAGGCCTCTGGCTCTCAGGCTGCAAATGAGGGCAGCACAAAGAGGTCAACCCCATTATGGTTTGCTTGTGGTCTTCCTGGTTGATCACTGTGGGGCAGAGGATACTGGCCTAGGTAGTTCTTTGGTTTTATCCATCAGGGCTGTTTGGTTCTTGTTGGGTGTGCCTGAGGTGGAATGTGGTAACTATTCTGGCTTCTGTAATCCAAGGAAAGGGCCACAGCTCAGTGGTGGCACATCAGGTTTGCATGCGTCTCCAGATTGGGAATTATTTAACTCTTTGGATTTAATATCTAGGTGCCAAGGGCTGGTATTTCAGTCTCTCTCTTGGGGTTCAGCCCCCAAACTCCAGCTTGTAAAATGACAACACTCACCGCCAGTCTCCCACACACGGTGTAGTCATGTCACAAAGCTTAGCTCAACTAGTTTTCAGAAACAGAAATTGCAATGGATGTAAACCAAGAGGAGTAGGTGAGAAATCCCTGGAGGAACAGGTGTTGCTTTCCGTAGGCAGCAGGAAAAAAGCTCCACAGTCTTTAAAACATGAGCAAACTTCACTAAACGTGGTCTTACACTGGCAAGTGAACTAAATCTCCCACCGCAAGATGCCATTTGGCTTTTTCAAAGACTACTTTTGTGGGTGGGGTTGGGGGGTTGGGAAGGAAAGAAAGACAAACATTCTCTTAAACGCCTGCTATTTGGTTTTGAAATGAAGATATAGTTAAACTTTATTAAGTGTAAAATTGGTTTTCGAGATCACCTTTGAAATGTTACATGCAGGAAAACAAACTCCAAGAAATCAGCTTGAGAAACGGCTTCCTTCTCAGGCAAGCAGCAGGAGGGGAAAGGTGGAGATGAAACGCAGCGAGGAAACATGTCTCAGTAATCAGGATCACATCATTGCAGGGCATCGGTGGTCCAGCCAGGGCCTGCCTTGAGCCCTAAGTGGCTGTCTAGGTCAGCACATTAACAGGGGATGGCACTCTTCCTGCAGCGGCAGATGGCAGGGACGTCTCCCTCCTCTGCGTTGCTCTGGTGCACACACGTGTGCTGTTTTAGAACAGCTGGATGCGACGGCAGAGGAGACGACCAGAGCAGCTGGCTGGCGATGCTGTCAGGATGATGGGGATTAAGGAGGCTCCCATCAGGACTTAATAAGCTATAAGGAAAGTGATGTGCGAAACCTCCCGATTTTTATATCCGCATGTGCACGGAGCTCTCCCTTGTTAAAGACATGCTAGAAGACTGTTCTGGAGATGGAGGGAGAGTCAGCTTTGGGGCATATGGTTCCATGTTCTAAGCTCTGGCAACTGGCTTTTATGCCGGTATCAGGTTAGTGCACCCTCCCTTAAAAATATCAGGCACGAACCACCAGCTTGACATTGAACTGGGCAAGAGCTCAGAATTGCTCCGAAAGAGTCGAGCGGGCAGACTTTCGACTGACTTGCATGAAAGATCTGGCACACTAAATCACTGCTTAAACACCCACACTCACACACCCCACCACCTCTGTTTTTCCGCAGTTCCATGTTACTTTTAGGAATCCTGATTTTGGTGATGTTTCTCACAAGTGGTGGTGCGCTATAGTGTGCATTGAGCCAAGGTAAGGGAGACCAGGGTTCAAATCCACTCACAGGCATGAAGCAAGCCAGGAGACTTTGGGTCACACTCTAGCCAACCTCACCTGGTTGTTATGAGGATAAAATGGGCAGAGGGGTGAAGAAGGCATGCCATCCTGTGAATTTATTTTTTTAAAGTCTTATCTGGGAGGGTGTGATTTTCAGTGACATCCTGCATGGATATCAGAAGAAGAAGAAGAGTTTGGATTTGATATCCTGCTTTATCACTACCCCAAGGAGTCTCAAAGCGGCTAACATTCTCCTTTCCCTTCCTCCCCCACAACAAACACTCTGTGAGGTGAGTGAGGCTGAGAGACTTCAAAGAAGTGTGACTGGCCCAAGGTCACCCAGCAGCTGCATGTGGAGGAGCGGAGACGCGAACCCGGTTCCCCAGATTACGAGTCTACCGCTCTTAACCACTACACCACACTGGCTTCTCAGGAAAGCCTGAGAAGCACATGCAGAGACTTATCTTACCAAGCTTTTATGGGGTTGTGCCATGTGTAGGGCTAATGCATGGAGGGCAAAATGGAGCCAAAACTCCCGGCCTGGCCCACAAGGGCCTGCTTGTTGAACACTGAAATCTGCAAATGTGAGGTGCAGAGGCATCTGCGGGGGGGCCAGCTTAGTGTGCAATATTAGGGGCATGGCCAGAGGGCACAGCCCTAGTTCACTCTCCATGCATTAGCTCTCTCTTTGAATGGAACACGTGAGCAGGGCTGTGCTCTCTTTACTGCCCCCCTCAGACTGCTTGTGCACCATCACTCAGCTTGTTGATGCTACTTTACAGCAAAAGACCTATTTCCATATCTCTTGACTTATCCCCAAAGACTCATGAGAACTTATGGCCGGAGAGGAAGCAAACCATTTGTGCACTGCCTTCTCCCTGGAACTAGTTTTCAAAGTTCATGGTGGAGAAGGAATAAATATCAAACCTGTGCAATATATCTATCATACCTTCCAAATGTCCCAATTTTCCAGGGACAGTCCCGGAATTATGAAAGCCATTCCGGCTTCTGATTTGATCCTGGAATGTCCCTATTTTCCCCGCCAGTGCTGCTGCTGCTGCCAACCTCCTCCCTTGGGCAGCTCATAATTTGTTTTCAGTTGTTTTAATTCTGCAACTCTCCCTGGGACCTTAGGGTGAAGGGAGCATCATCGAATAATAATAATGATATTAAGAATAATAATAATATGTCCTATGATAAGGAGCTTATTTACCAGTAACAGATGCTGGAAAAGCGCGTTGGCACTTTCCTGACCTCCCAGCCACAGATTTGCTGCTGCCCGGGATAGCTCAAGGTTCTGGGTTCGAGCCCCACATTGGGAAAAAGATTCCTGCATTGCAGAGGGTTGGACTTGATGACTGGAATATACTCAGAGTTGAGAGTGGATTTCATGCTCTTTATTCAGCTCATAGTGGTGAGGAGGAAAGAAAGTTTCCCCAAAATATCTGCTTCATATACATTATTTACACAATGGGCTGCATGTGATTGGCTAATTCCGGGATTCTCCTGTAGGCCAATCAGGTTGTGGATTCACTTCCACCTGGAGCTGGATTGGGTGGCTCCTGCAGACCAATCATACTGCTGCATTGTTCTAGGACCAATCAAACTGCTGCATTCTGAATCCTATTGTTCTAGGACCAATCAGACTGCTGCATTTTGGATCCTATTGTTCTAGGACCAATCAGACTGCTTCATTTTGGATCCTATTCAACTCAGTACATGACACCGACCCAACACTATTATTCTATGATCACTGGCACAAGATGGTGGGAAGGTCAGCGCAGCGCAAACACACCAGCAGGAGTGCTGTGTTGTCTCTGATGTATGCTTATACCGCACTGACCTCCCTGCCACCCTGCCCCTCCCACTCTCCCTCCCAGTAAGCAAGCAGGGGCTATGCTGCCAGGGGGTCAGAGGAGCACCACCTCCTCAAGCCACCACCTGCTACTGTCATATACCCGGTTTACTGCCTCGCCATCCCTGTTCTCTTCATGCACCTCCCAGTGAATGAATTGTGCCAGAATCCTAAAATAGGGGTACATTGATTTCACTCACCTTCCCTGTCCCATTAACAAATCTCACTCCCCCCTCCCCATTTTTCTTTACGTCCAAGACTAAATCAAACTGCAGGGTGCTAATAAAAGAAGCCACGACTAACAAATTTCCTCTGTCTTAAACCTAAAATGCAGCAAGATTTATCTGGGCTTCTGATTTTTGGTTGGAACAGGAGCCAGTATTCCAAGCTAATGATCAGATATATCACTGGGATATAAAAATTCAATAAGAGATCTATTGTTGTGCGACAGTACAGACACACACACACACAGATGAAGTTGAAGCCCTTTGGGAACTCGACTCATTCCAATCATGCCTAAAAGTTGGAGCTGAGCGAGTTCCAAATATTACATGTGATTGATATAACCAGGAATTTCCGCTGACCCTCAAATATACAATTAAGCCTTCTGTGTGTGACTTGTCTTTATTGTCCTTTGCTCCCTAAGGATTCGGAAAGCAGCTAAGCACAGCACTATTGTGTTTAATAAAGAAGTTTGTTTCTGACAAATGGAAGCCCAATGATAGACCAAAGGCGCAAGCTGAAGAGTGCAGGCTTTTATTCCAGATTAATTAAGCCAGACGGATGGTTCTCCCCAGTTTCATTCTTGCAACTGTGGACAGATATTAGGCTGTGCTATGGGTGACAAATACAAGGCCTGTTTATCATCTCTGTGGGATGTGGAAGTTGAAACCCGCTCTGCAAACTTGATTGCAGTCCTCTTCCTAAGCAACACTGCAAGTCAAAGATAGATGTCTTGAGACTACAACTCCCATCAGACCCAGTCAACATGGCCAATGGTCAGCGATGACAGGAGTTTTTTGCAGAACAATATATAAACAGACTTTTAGAAGACATCTGAAGGCAGCCCTGTTTAGGGAAGCTTTTAATGTTTAATAGACTATTGTATTTTAATATTTTGTTTGAAGCCGCCCAGAATGGCTGGGGAAACCCAGCCAGATGGGTGGGGTATAAATAAATTATTATTATTATTATTATTATTATTATTATTATTTATTCCCCCATCTCTGCTGTAGGCATATTTCCATCATCCTCATTTTATTTCTGGGCAATTGAAGCTGAGAATGACTTGGCAGACCATGGCTGGATCTAGACACATCAAAAAAGCGATTCAGTTAAATGCGTTGTAAACTTCATAAAGGGTGAAAGATGGGACTCCACAGCGCCATCTGGTGTCACAGTGTTATAACTCATATAAAGCGCTTTCACTTTACTAATGTAGCTGAGTCCCAAGGTTTTGTAATGAGACGGTTGCAGAGGTGGGACCTGAGGCCTGGTTTCCCAGAGTCAAGGCTGCTGGGCTTCATTGGTGCTCAGAGGGAGGTAAAGAGGCTTTTTGTTCCTGTTCCGCTCTTCACTGGTCACATGCAGCACCATTTCCATGCACTGAAATACAGACTACTTCTCACAAGGATCTTTCTCTTTATGCAAATGACTGTAGAAATGCAGAGAACTGAATTTAAGGTGGGGGGGGATGAGGAACTGAGAGAAACAAAATTATCAGGTTTGTCCATCCCTACTTCCAGATTTCCCATTGCATCTCCAAATCCACATTTAAGTAAAAAGTGGCCCATGGGTCTGAAAAGCTTGAAGATGCCTGACTTATACTGTTATGCAGCAGCTCTGAAGGGGTTCAGGCAAGGGCCTTTTGCAGCTGGTTTGAACCTGACACCTCTTGCATGTAAAACTTAGAATATTAGAATTGTAGTGCTGAAAATGTTGGACATTTTCCATATCTGGTATTGGGTCCCCGGAGCACAGATTCACACGAAGTGGCAACCAACCTTGCAGGATTCAACAGGATTTATGCATATGCAGAACAAAGGTACAGAGCGATCAGCTCGCAATCTGCACACCCCGGTCAGGGTGCGCCCACTTTTATACATTTGCAGAATACAATACCACCTGATTTCTGGGAAATCGAAAGTTATAGCAACTTCCTATGTCCTTACATGGGCTTGCCCCCCCCTCCTTCATGCAATGGCCCCACCAACCTCACCACACCACGGCAATGTGCATTCCTGAGTCTGCTTATCTCTTTACAACCTTGAAAAATAAACATTTAAGCCTGTTCCATCAATGCCAGCCTTGTTCTCCTGACGGACCTCTCCTTTCTCAGAAAGGCCATTTGGGGGGTTTCTTATGGCCCTACAGAAGGGAAACAAAGGGTCATCTAATCAAACAGCCTGTTTAACTTGTTCTTCACCACTGGGCTATAGTTCTTCCCATACCTGAGCCTGGCTTCAATCTGAATAATAATAATAATAATAATAGGATTTATAACTCATCCTTTTACCTCAAGGCCACAAGAGTCCAGTGATTTCATTTAAACAATTTAAATAACACTTAAAACTACCATTAAGATCATAGTTTTAAAAAATACTATACTGCAGAAGCGAGGAACAGCAAGGTTTTATATTACTCATTGGCCCCCAAAGACCTAGGCAAAGAGATGCATATTGACCTGCCAAGGGAAAAACATACAATTATGGGGCCTGGTGCAGCTCAGAGGAGGGGGAGTTGCATGGCCTGGGGCCAGCACAGAGAAGGCCCTGCCTGCCACTGCCCCCTGGACCTCAGAGGGTGGTGGCACTGCTAACAGGGCCTCTCTGCTGATCTTACCACCCGGGCCAATACACATGGAAGGAGACATTTGCTCAGATATTTGGGGCCAACTCTGTTAGGGCTTTATGTGCTAAGGTGGACATCACAATCTGGGCTTATGTAAAGTGTCCCGAAGACTTTATGCAGAATACCTTGAAGGCCACAGTGATCTGGAACTCCCCCTCCCTCAGCTATGTTTGTATAAACAGCTGGCATCCCGATTCAAATTTTTCTTATTTATTTATTTTAAAAGCACAGTGTCAGATTTATGAATGCTAATCTTGGAATCACTGTTGTTTTTCACTTGTGAGCATGTTAATGAATCAGAAGCCTGCCTTCCCCCCGTTAATATTATCATCTAGCACTGCTCACCAACTTCAGGAAATCTCTCTGCTGATAATTGCAGCGTTCCCTCATTTGCAGATTGGGCGAGGCTGTGCCGTCATCAACATACACACCACTGTTTCTGTAAATATAGAAATTTGGGATTTGCCACTGGAAGTATTCATTACGGTTTGAAAGTAGATTAATAATGAATAGCAGTGCCATTTCTTCATTAATATTCTACAAAAGGAAAATATGTACTCATTATTCCTTTCATGAATTCAGCCCATTGAAGGTTCATAAATAATTGTGCTTCACAATTGTGTCTAATTAGTAATGAGCTTAATCCAGTGTATTGCCAAGGCCTGGAGCAAAGGATTATTCACTCTTTTTTCTTTCTCTCTCTCTCTCTCTCTCTCTGCAAAAAGTTCTCTCTTTTACCAAGATGGCCTGATACTGGATCTTCAAAGTCACATTGTCAAATGTTCCTAGATTCCCAATTTTGAAGCTGCTCTTCAAGAATGATTGACTCTCAGATCAAGAGGACTCCAGTGGCTTTTATATCACTTGATGGGACTATATTGATGGCATGAGAGAGGAAAGGGTGCTTTAAGAATCACTCTCTCTTCCCAAGGAACTCTGGGAGTTGCAGCTTTGTGATGGGGAAATAGGGATCTCCTAACAACTCTCAGCACCCACAAAAAACTACAGCTCCCAGAAGTCTTTGTAGGAAACCACAACTGTTTGAATTGGTATCATTGTGCTTTAAATGTTATACTGTAAACTGGCCTGTGATTCTCAGATGAAGCATGGTATCATCATCCTCATCAGCATCATCTATGTTGTGTCTGGGGCTTAATGGCCAATCCTTCTTCCCAGGGAACTCTGGGAATTGTAGCACTCTGAAGGGAATAGCAGGTAGTCTCCTAACAACTCTCAGGACCTTTAACAAACTCGGACCTTCCAAGTGTCCCTATTTTCCAGGGACAGTCCCAGATTTACAGAAGCCATCCCAGTTTCTGATTTGATCCTGGAATTCCCTGCTTTTCCTTAGTAAAGGGTAAAGGGACCCCTGACCATTAGGTCCAGTCATGACCGACTCTGGGGTTGCGGCGCTCATCTCGCTTTATTGGCTGAGGGAGCCAGCATACAGCTTCCGGGTCATGTGGCCAGCATGACTAAGCCGCTTCTGGCGAACCAGAGCAGCGCACAGAAACGCCGTTTACCTTCCCGCCGGAGCGGTACCTATTTATCTACTTGCACTTTGACGTGCTTTTGAACTGCCTGGTTGGCAGGAACAGGGGCCGAGCAACGGGAGCTCACCCCGTCGCGGGGGTTCAAACCACCGACCTTCTGATCGGCAAGTCCTAGACTCTGTGGTTTAACCCACAGCACCACCCGCGTCCCATTGCTTTTCCTTAGGACATCTCTATTTTCATCAGAGAAATGTTGGCAGGTATGCGATAGGGCTTTTTTCCAGCCGGAACTCGCTGGGATTCACTTCCGGCACCTCTCAGGTGGGCACCACTGCCGTTATAAGAGAGCAAGAGAGCAAGTTCATGGTGAGTTCCAGCACCTCTTTTTCTAGAAAAATAGCACCGGATGTCCCTATTTTCTTCAGAGAAATGTTGGAAAGGGACATCTCTTTTTTCACTGGAGGAATCTCGGAGGGTTTGGAATCAGATGGCCCTATTTTCATTGGAGAAATGTCAGAGGGTATGTGTCAGGGGCTCAGGAGCAGAAGCACAGGGGAGAGAGGAAATGGAGAGCGAAGGGGAGGAATCCGAGGGCAGCGTAGGGGAGTATGACAGTCACCCGAGAGATTCCATGAGCTTCTCCAGCGAATCAGAAGATTCCCAGAAGGGGGCGCCGATGGTGAGGGCAAGGGGGGTCCCAGGGGGGACGCACCAGAAGCAAGGGGCCAGCGGGGACTCCCAAAGCAGCAGCGGGGGATCAGGACCAGCTTCCCCACCAGAGCGTAGTGGGGGGGAAGAGTCACATGTGTCAGGACCAGCGTCTCCTCCAGCGGGGAGAGAAGATGAGTCAGGGCTGACCACGCCTCCATCGGAAAGTGGGGAAACGGAGGGGAGGTCAGTTCCAGCTAGCCTCCCCGAAGGGGGGAGCAGTGACAGCAGCAGTGTAACGGTCAGAAGGAAGGTGGCAGGCTGGGCGCGCGCGCCAAGTTCAAATATACAGGCGCACGGGACAGCAGGAAACCCGGATTGGGAACCAGGTCCTAAAGCCCGCCGGAGGGAGGGGGAAGATTCAGGGGACTCAGCATCAGAAGAGTCTAGGAAGGGCGAGACCCCGACGGACAGGCGGACCCAGAGGAGGAAAGAACATAGGAAGAGGTGGAGCAAGGCTAGAGTCTTAAACTGGTGTCAGGGGGGAGGAGATTCAGATGGAGCTTCGGCGGTCTAGAGTTTGAGACGTAGGGCTGCGCGCTGCGGCTGTGGAAGTGAAACTGAACTTCAATAAAGACTTTTATACTTAACAACGAAGCAGCGTTGGTCCTTTGTGAGCGGGGACCTAGGGCAGCTCTGACAGTATGCTTTCACACCATACAGTTAAGGCCCATTTAAAGCACATTGCTTTCCATTAAAGAATCCTGGGATCCATAGTTTACCCCTCACAGAGCTACAGTTCCCATCAACCATAACAAGCTATCATTATCAGGATTCTTTGGGAGGAAGCCATGTGCTTTGAATGTATGCTGTGGATATGGCCCCTGTCTGGGGCAGCAGGGAAGCTAGAGCATGTGGGCACATCACAGACATGTGGGAGAGATAGGAGGGAGAAATTGCGAGTCAGTTTACCCTGTGTGTACAGCACATGAACACATTTTGGGGGTCAGCTTTGTGAGACAGCTGCCTTCGAGACCCTTGTGCTATTTGTTTGTTTGTTCACTTGCTTTCAATTTCATAAAATGTGTACATTGCTTCATTGTTAAAATACCTCCAGGTGCCTTTAAAAGAAACCCAATAAAATCAAACCATAAGTAAATTAGCAACAATAATTCAGGCAGTTCAAAAAATTGAAACAACAATAGACTAAAAACAGAGTGAAACTCACACCAACATTCTAAATATCTGGGAAAGCTTTCCTAAACAACAATGGTTTTTTTAGCAGGTGCCAAAAAGAGTACAAAGGGATGCGGGTGGCACTGTGGGTTAAACCACAGAGCCTAGGACTTGCCAATCAGAAGGTTGGTGGTTCGAATCCCCGCAACGGGGTGAGCTCCCGTTGCTCGGTCCCAGCTCCTGCCAACCTAGCAGTTTGAAAGCACATCAAAGTGCTAGTAGATAAATAGGTACCACTTAGGCGGGAAGGTAAACGGTGTTTTTGTGCGCTACTCTGGTTCGCCAGAAGCGGCTTAGTTATGCTGGCCACATGACCCGGAAGCTGTACACCGGCTTCCTCGGCCAATAAAGCGAGATGAGCGCCGCAACCCCAGAGTTGGCTACAACTGGACCTAATGGTCAGGGGTCCCTATACCTTTAAAAAGAGTACAGTGAAGACACCTGCCTGATATCAAGAGGCAGGGAGTTCCAAAGAACATGTCTGCAAACATGACATGAAGGCTGGAAACATTAACACCTCCATGTGGGAATTCCTTGCAGATGACCACAGTGCCTGGAGACAGACAATCAGGTTGTGCGTCCAAAGCAGTGACCAGAGGAAGACCCCTAGGAGGAGAAGTAGAAGACCACTAGGAGGAGAGCAGAGAGAAGAAATGCCTTGATGCATCTGCCCCAGCTGCAACAAAGCATGTCTTTCCCATATCGGTCTCTACAGCCATAGCAGGTGCTTTAACTCTCCAGGTTAAGGCACACTTTTCCACTGTCTCCCAAGACAGACAGATGCCAACCAATTTTATAATGATTTTTTTTTTAATGTTGGAAGCCACTTTGCGTCTCACCTTGGAAGAAAGCAGGATACAAAGCTACTACTACTGCTAATAATAATAATAATAATAATAATAATAATAATAATAATGCATTATTTTGTACAAGCAGATGTCTCAAGTGTCCGATCGCCTGTCCACCCAATTAATCAGTAAGCCTGAGTTTTCATGTACTTTTGTAAAACCTGGGATAATAGCGCCACCTCTTTCCCCCTTTTCTACTTTTCTCCAAATGACTTTAATTCTACATTACTTTTGCTATAGCCCTTTAAACATAAGGGAACACAAAAGGAAGGTTAATTGGAATGGCTAATTAAACTTAGTGAAGTTAAAGAACTGGAACACTGGGATTTTTGTTTTGATACTTAGCAACATCTCATAACCCTAAGGACACGGACTTAGCCCATGGTCTGGTGTTTTTATAAATTGCTACGTAGCCCGGAGATCCTGTAGAGAAACAAAAGAGTTGAGCGTTGATAACAATTGATCCCCAAAGGAAAAGTAATAACAATTATGACTAACATGATTATTTGCAGCAGTTTAAAAATAAAATCTATTTCTTTGGCTTGCGGTTTCCCCCTCCCCTTTCAATTTATGGTGTGCAGCTAACAGATGAGGAAGGGAGAGCAGGCACACAACATCCCAATAAGCATCTCTGCTGCATGAATTCAGAAAGCAGAATCCCAGGACAGTTCTGAGGGCCACTGCAACCTGGCAGAGCCCCTGGTTAATGCCTTCCCTGCCCCCTCCCTTTTCCCAGTATTTATCTGGTAGCTGACTTTCCAATCAATGCCAAATCATGCCAAATTCATTTCTCAGCTGTGCCAATCCAGAGCACTGTCACTACCTGCCGCTTCCTCCTGAGGATGGAAGAGAAACTCAATTCAGTTCAGCTTTAAAAATGCATCGTATTAGGGAAAATTGGATTTACAAAATGTGTAGATTATGTTTGTATATGCGTAAAAAACCCGTGTACAGTGGTACCTTGGGTTACATACACTTCAGGTTACATACGCTTCAGGTTACAGACTCTGCTAACCCAGAAATATTACCTCGGGTTAAGAACTTTGCTTCAGGATTAGAACAGAAATCATGCTCCGGTGGCACGGCAGCAGCAGGAGGCCTCATTAGCGAAAGTGGTGCTTCAGGTTAAGAACAGTTTCAGGTTAAGTACAGACCTTCGGAACGAATTAAGTATTTAACCTGAGGTACCAGTTTATTTTAGGAAAATTGTGCCTAAACATGTGGAGGTTAGAAGATTAGATTATGTAAGTAAATACTACTTTTATTTCTTTACAAAACAATGTGTGTGCAACGGCTGTTTTTAAGGGGGCACCAGCCAACATGGGTGATGGATTTTTCTCAGATCTTCTGGCCCCCACAAAGCATCCACCCATTGCTTTCAGATTGTTGAGAAAATCCTCTCTGCCCTGCCTGAGAACATGGTTTTCCAACCCAATGCTTAGGGATGGCTCTCCATTAGGGTTCAGCCAGGCGTCTTGGCTGACTTGAGATCTTGGCTGAGCAGCAGACATGGATATCCAGTCTTGCCTTGAGGTTGCTGGGTCTGTCAGTAGTTAGCCTGGTCACTAGGAAAGGATAGGGAGTCAAGTAGGGAGTCAAGGATAGAAATCAAGGACAGTTAGAGGCCTACTTAGGACTGAACAGCAACACCAACCTTACGTGGTATCATTCTAAGTCCAACAGCACTTGGAGAACAGCCTCACTAACTAAACTACTAATCCACATTGTAGGGGTTTTTGACTGAACAGGGCATACATGTAAGAATTACAATAAGATCTTAGCCAAAGGGTAATACAGGGCTGTTTGTTTGTTTGTTTGTTTGTTTGTTTTTTTGAACAAAATGCAAAGTGGAATCTGGTGGTTTTCTCTCCCAAGGGCTAAAAGGCTTGCTAGCTGCCTGAAATTTGTAGATTGGGCATTGCAACAAAAAATTTAGAGCAGATGCAGAACAAAATGAAAATTTTCATCTCTGTGAGGCTTTCATTTTACCAACTGGAAAAAAGAAGTGGTAGGAAAACCTTAACAAGGCTTAACTCCCTTCTAATACACATTCTCCCTAATTTGCCGGGAATGAGAGTCGGATCTTAGGCAACATGCTATGAATGTGCTACAATGCTTCGACATACTGGCATCGTCTAAATGACTGCAGAATGTGGTTGATTGTATATTTAAATAGATCAATCACAGGCACATAAATAATAAATAAGACAAAAAATTCTCTTTCCGTTTAACATGCAAGTCAGAATTTGGGGAGGGGGGAGCGATGAAAGATTTTGGTTTCTCTCTCTTGTGTGTGAGTGTGTGCGTGTGTGTGTGTGTGTGTTTTCCCATTTGCCAGCATTTCAGAACTAAGAGATAAAAATCGGCAAATTCTTTTTTCTTTCTTGACAAAGAACGCGAGTCAAAAACTGGGAAGCAGATGGCTGCTTATATATTTCTCTCTTTTTTTTATTTACTGCAATACTAAAGCCACCATAAAAAAGCAAAGTTGAACAGACAGAGCTAATAATATAATCATTCAAAACACCTGCAAACAGTGCAGATGGGCAATTTCTGTCTGCAAAATCATCAGCGAAAGACCGCCTTCCCATATGGGCAAATCTATCTGCCTTGGAGCATCCAAAGCTTTGTCCCTTACCTTAAGAAAACCTGCACCAAACATATGCAGTCTTTTTATAGTAGAGCAGAAGCGCCTTGGATCTGTGGGCTTATTTTTAGCTAAATATAACTTACAGTACCTATAACCTTCTGCCACCGTGCTGGGTTTGTCCACTGTTGTGCAGCAGAAGAGCAAAAAAAATCCCAGGGATTTAAAAAGCGACCAGCATCCCCCAGAAAAGCAAACAGCTTTCCTTCTCAGTCAGAGTGTTTGCAATTGGATAATGTATATTAATGAACCAGCTAGCCCATGTTTCATTCCTAAATATCTTGCAATGGAAACTATGCCAGATAGAACCAAGGTGATTTTCTATTTTCTTTTCCCCCCCAAATTGCAGAACTTTTTTTTTAATGCTAGCAGTCCTCATTTTGGATCCTGGTTGCAGTTTACCTCTTCTCAAAGGACACACACACAAACAAAAAAACAAAACAAAAAAGGAGGGAGGCAGATGGATATGAAAGGAAGAAAGCACAGCTGGCTAAATCCAGAGATATAAACACACGAAAGGATGCTCCAGATAACCAGATAGGCTATTGTTATGATTAAGCCCTTTTTAAAGCATTTCTTTGTCACTTATTCCACCGTTCGTTAAAGAAAAACCGGGTGCCATAAATGTCTCCACTCTCATCCATCAAATCCTCACAACAACCTTGCAAGGTAAGACACGTAGATGATAACTGGCCCAAGGTCACCTTCATGGCCAGATAGGATGGCCACGAAGGCAAGAGTAACTGGCTTTCTGTACCATTAATGATTCTGGAGAAATGGGAATTTAAAGAGATGCAGTAGTCGCTGGTCCATTAGGGTAAATGGGGCTCAGAGTCCATCCCTCTTCCCAGGGAACACTGGGAATTTATTCATTTCTTAAAACTTATATGCCACTTGATTGTAAGAAAAAAAGTTTGCAAAAAGAATAAAACCATAAAATTATCAATAAAAAACAGTTGAAAACAGCTCCTCAAAACTGTAGCTTTTTAAAATGGTAGTTCTGTGAAGGGAAGACGTAACACAGGCATAGGCAAACTCGGGCCTCCAGATGTTTTGGGACTACAACTCCCATCATCCCTAGCTAACAGGACCAGTGGTCAGGGATGATGTTGTAGTTGCAAAGCATCTGGAGGCCCGAGTTTGCCTATGCCTGAGATAACAACTCTCAGCGTGTTTACCTGCAATTCCCAGGATGCTTTGGGGGAACCCAGGGCTGTTAAAGAGACATGATAGTGCTTTAATGTTATCGTGCAAGTGTGGCCTGAATTTTTTGGCTACGCTATTCCCAAATTTCCAATGCTTTCAGTGGAAAAAAATTAACCACCAACCTATCCAAATATGTATGTATGCATGTTTTTATCCAATCCCTGCAGGTTCCCCTCCTCTGATTTCCACCTATTTTCCTAAGCTTTCAGTCTTCTAGTTCTTCTGAGCCACATCCCTAAGCATGCTGGATCAAGCCAGTGACCCATCTAGTCCAGCATCTTGTTCACACAATGGCTAACCAAATGTCTCAAAAGGAAACTCGCAAGTTAGGACCTGAGAACAAGAGCCTTCTCCCCTCCTGCAGTTTCCATCAAGTGATATTCAGAAGCATTCACTGCCTCCAACTGTGGTGGCAGAACATAGCAATCCTGGGTAGTATCCATTGATAGCCCTTTCCTCCATGAATTTGTCTAATCCTCTTTTAAAGCCATCACTTCCTCCTGTGGGAACAAGTAGCTCTGCCATAGATAGCTGCTGAGACATGCTCAGGTCCCAAGCTGCCGTGACTGGATGTGCCACATATGATCTACTATTCTTCAGGAAACCTAAATTTGTTTTGTTTAGTTGCTACACCTTTATCAAAGTGCAAAGGCAGAACCTGCAATGAACCTGCAATGAACGCCTTGAGATCTTCCCCACTGAGCAATCACAGCTTTCTTGTTTGGAAGGACCTTTCCTTCAGAGTTTTCCTAGATCTCCTTGAATCTAACAATAATTTTAATAATTACAAAAGGAGGGGGGGAAGGAACCCAAGACCTTTTGCTTGATGACTGGCTGTGCTCCCCATTTTTCCTCCAAGCGAAAGTCTCCGCTTTCATGTAATACATAAAAGAGCAATATTGCTCTGATGAACTAAGACACATGAAATGTCTAATTAACATTAAAATATTGTCTCTTGTCATTAGCTTCAGTTGCGCTTTAAGTGTCGGCTTCTGAGAGACAAGAGGTTCAAGCAACAGTGACCTGGGCCATGGGGAAAGAAAAAAAAAAGAATGAAACCCAAATAATAAATAAATAAACAATGAAGTCCAAGCGCATGCCGTGTTATACAGCATTATTTTCTTTGCTGTTGCTTAACCCAAATGGAATTTAAATATACCACCCTGAAATGAAAGAAAAACATTTTAAAACACAGACTGGGAAACCTGAGGGGAACCTCCTGATGTTGGGGAACTCCAGAGCCCACCATCTCTCTCTGTTGGCCATGATTTTATTATTATTATTATTATTATTATTATTATTATTATATAATATAATAAATCATTAGAGCAGCTGGCATTGTTCCAAAACAGCAGGGCCATCCCTATTATTAAGTGAAGTTAGGCATCCATTTCAGGCAGCAGATGATGGGAGGCAGAATCTCCTCTGAGATTCTCAAACGAGCATTCTGCTCCCAGGTATGAAGGAGGACACAGTCATGTTAATAACATTAAAGTAAGATGCAACTGCCATTCTAGTATAATGGCAATGGCGCCCACCTGAGAGATGCTGGAACTGAGTTCCGGCGAGTTCCGGCTGAAAAAAAGCCCTGCCTCCTGCTGCTGGAATTTAGGCTTTTAACTGACACTGGCCACCTGAGGCGAAGGACAAGATGGCACCCTTCCCCATTCCATATGCAGAACTCAAGGGCGAGTTCATGGTGAGTTCTGGCACCTCTCTTTTCTAGAAAAATTGCACTGGCAGAAGGTATGACTTAAACATCTTAAGACGTCTCCAAAATGATGGAAATACGTCTTTAGGCAGCCCTGTTTAGGGAAGTTTTTACTATTTAATGCTGTATTGTTTTTAACACTCAGTTGGGAGCCGCCCAGATGGGCGGGGTATAAATAATAAATTATTAATATAATAAATAATAATGAATAATAAATTAATAAATTATTATTATTATTATTATTATTATTATTATTATTATTTTCTTTTTATATGTTTTAAGCTGTCATGGGAAGGTAATACATCTGCACAGGAAGCTGACCTATATTGAGTCAGGCCATTGGTCGATCTAGCTCAGTATTGTCTACATGGATTGGCAGTGGCTCTCCCACATTTCAGACATTAAAATCTCTCTCAGCCCTAATTGGAAATGCCATTGGGGAATTATTATTTTTTAAGATCACTTTTTATGTGATTATTAGGCAGACATTCCTTTTTGCTATAGATGTTTATAGATATAGAATCTCTGCTGTTCACCACTTCAGAAACTTTCATTAGATATCCATTTATAAATCCTCCAATTACAAAAAAAAAAAAAACATTTTTTTTGGGGGGGAGGGATGTCTTTCCGGAGGAAGGAACCAAGAGTACCAGTACATCTTCAAGAAGTCAGACAAGTACCATGGAGTTGACGAGCCCATATTGCAGGGAATGTGAATAATTAGATCAGAAATTTGCAGTCCAGTCTAATTTTGAAAAATGTAGACAGAGAGTACCTAAAACCATTTCTGTCCTTTGGGAGAAACACTGTGTGAGGAGCTGGCATTCATGAGTGCCAGATTGAAGGCGGAGGGAACCTACTTTCCTTTGGCAGTCATCTTTTGGCAATACAAATAACCCAAGCCTAATGAACAAACTGGTCAGTCTAAAATTAAATGAATGATCTCTCATTGCCTGCATGTTCCCACCAGGATAATCACAAAAGGTGATCTGTTTCAGCAAATCAATTAGGTTCTACAAGCTGGCTTATTTACAAAGCAGGGAAGGTTCCAGCCACAACGCTCACCCCTCTCATTTGGAAGCTGGCAGTTCAGGGTTCCTCCCCCCCCTCCTTTTCCAAGTGAAAAGTTAGAGTGCTAAAGTGTTGTTTAATCACTCATTCCTTCCAAACAGCCTGATTCTTCCTTAAGCCAATTTTAATTTAGGCTTTGCGGCCCAGGCTTTCACTTCCTGACACTATCTGTGAAACTTGGCTAAAGCAATCAGTCCGTTTCTGCAGCAGGGAAAGGAGCGAGCGAGCAGTGCTGAGCAGCATCCAGGGGACGTGTTAGCATTTGGGAGGCTGGCTGGCCTTCCCTTTGCCGGGGTGTTTGTCACTGGTGATGAAATAAGCTCTTGAGCTGGACCAGCGTTGCATCTTAGCCAATGGATTTCATTTAGGCATAGGAAACGTTCATTCAGTTCCTTGTTCCTTTCTTCTTCTTAACTATATTTTTTTTTGTCTCCAAAAATATGCATAAGAAAACAATCCTCATATATCACAACCCCCCAATGAAAGATCCCATGCATACCCAACGTAAATAATACAGTCAAACATTAAGCAAATTTGTCAATAGTTACATCAGTTAGATGTCTTCTACTTTCCATCTTACAAGCAAGCTTGTTTGCTGCTTTAGGGGGCGGGACCCAAAGCAATGGATTCAAGTGGCAAGAAAGGCGATTCCAAGTAACCCTTAGGATGATCTTTTTGACTGTAAGAGATGTCTGTTAGTGAAATGGATTCCCATGGAAGGTGGTGGCCTCTTTTTCATTTTTTAAGCCATCTATCACAGATTCTATTGCTTTGATTCCTGCATCACATTGCATTGGATTTGATGACCACCAAGGTCCCTTCCAACTCTGCAATTCTATGATTATATAATTCTTAATAGATTGCCCCAATGTGAACCTGGGTTGTTGGTTGTGAGGGGGCAATATTGTCCTTTTCAGAGCAGTGCATAAGCATGTACCATACAGTTTCAAAATCCTATTTGTTATTTGTGTTTCTGAGTGCTCTGAGATGCTTTCTTAGTTTTAACATGAGGGCTATATTTTGTCACGTATCCCACCATGCCTCTGGAGTTCAGTTTGTAGCTGCTTTCCAATATTGTGTTGGTATATTTCTAGCCGCAGACATGAAAAAAGAGATAAGTAAGTCCTTAAATAGTAAATCCTTGTGGTGTAGTGGTTAAGAGCGGTAGTCTCGTAATCTGGGAAACCGGGTTCGCGTCTCTGCTCCTCCAAATGCAGCTGCTGGGTGACCTTGGGCCAGTCACACTTCTTTGAAGTCTCTCAGCCCCACTCACCTCACAGAGGGTTTGTTGTGGGGGAGGAAGGGAAAGGAGAATGTTAGCCGCTTTGAGACTCCTTAAAGGGAGTGAAAGGCAGGATATCAAATCCAAACTACTCCTCCTCCTCCTCCTCTTCTTCTTCTTCTTCTTCTTCTTCTTCTTCTTCTTCATCCATAGCCATCAATAGCCCTCTCCTCCATGAATTTGTCTAATCCTCTTTTATAGCCATCCAACTTGGTGGCCATCACCACCTCCCATAGGAGTAAGTCCCATAGTTTAACTACACACTGCATGAAGTCTTTTCTTTTATCTGTCCTGAATCTTCCAACATTCAGCTTCCTGGGATGTCCATTTCTAGTGTTATGAGAAAGGGAGAATAACTTTTCTCTATCCACTTTATCCATGTTAAGTATAACCAATTTAATTCAAACAGAAATGAAAAAATACATATATATTAATGTAAGTTAAAATGGAAAAAGGCTAAATGTGTATTGCTGAAGAGCTGGTAACATTGTGAGTTTCCAGTGTTGTTTCCTACTGGACTCTGAGCTCCTTAACGAATAACTTTTGGCTGTTTTCTGTTACTCTGAGCTGTTTTAGCCTCAGATCAGGTGACAAAGGCATTGGGTTGCAAATCTCCATTTTGAAAGGGAGTTGCCTTTAGTCTCTGTCTCCCAAACTCTGTGGAGTAAATGAAGCTCTCCTAAAGGCTGGAATGCAGGCTGTGGAGAGAGGGAGAGAGACTTTTGCTTATAGGTCATTTTGGATTATTTCATATTTTGTAAGATGCCTATACTGGACAGCACAAGGCATTGTATGGATATTTTGGTTGTATCCTAGAAGTTTACGTTCTGTTTTTAAAGGGTTTTGCCTGTAAAAGTTTGAATGTTTTTATGGACCTAGACAATGATTCATTTCCCAAAAGAGTCAGTTCTTATGCTTCCAGTCATTTCAAACTGTGCAATAATAATACCACCAACACTCCATACTGTGTATATTTTTATAAATATCTATCATGTTGCCTCTTACTCACCTTTTATCTAAAGTCCCCAACTCTGCAAGCTTTCTTTATGTGGGAGTCATTCCATTCTCTTGATATTTTTGGTTGCTCTTTTCTGAACCTTTTCCTAAACCTAACCTGTGGCCCTCCAGAGGTTGCTGGGCTCCAGCTCCCATCTTCCTTTACCATTGGCTACATTGGCTGGGTCTGATGGGTGTTGAGCACCACAACAGCTGGAGGACCACAGTTTCCCATCCCTGTTTCAAACATTGTGCTGAATGCACACAGAAGAAGGGGCTCTCCCTATTGTATGTTCAGAGCGACAGCTGAAGAGTGCTCTTATTCTACTCTTACATCATTCTCCAAGAAGGTTTAGGTTTTAGAGGCACCCAAGCACAATTCTCTCTGTGCATGCTCCTATGGGAGTTGCTCCCTGAGAAGTGGATATAGCCTTGCAACCTACAGCATTGCACAGATCCATGTCTGCCCACCTCCAATCAGTTTAATATTTTAAGGTGGCCTGAGGTCATCAGATTAGCTACAATGGAGTATGTATGCATATATAGAGAGAGAAAGTTCTGGCCAGCCTTACAGTCTCATTGGAAGTCAGTGTAAGCTTAACCACACAGTCAGTGGATAAGAGTCAGTGTAAGCTTAACCACACAGAGATCTGTCCTCGGTGATCTGTGGGGGAATTATCAACACTGCGACATTTGTCACATCTTTTCACAGGAGATGTCATTTTTTTCTTGAGGGTGGCTTGGTTATCTTATAGAGTATGCAAACAAAGTTATAAAGTCTACAAATTAAAGCAAGGGTGAACACTCTGTTCT